>NC_088304.1:29361016-29622493 GCF_032854445.1 Liolophura sinensis | reverse complement strand
TACAAATGAAATACTCTTGAGCAGGCACAAAATACCAAATAAATAAACAAATAAATGCAATCTGGTTACCCGTTGTTGTCGTGACGCCGTTATTGCATGGTGCTCACAGTCTGTACCATGATTTGGTCACCAGAGAGTGCTTTGACGTGATTGCCATGTTGCACATGTGTTATGTCGATATCACATGCTACTGTTAAATAATTACTTTATATTACTGTAAAGTGGCGTGACACTGTAAAGCGTTTACCACATGGTACTTTACTGTGATTTTCAGACGGCACTGCTATGTGATTACCACATGTTATATGCACTTTCACGTCTTTACCGCGTAGAGCGCAACCACACATTTCATATACGTTTTCATGACGTAGAAGGCTTGTGGCATGTTTCAGACTGAATGTACTTTTCACCTGCACATACAGATGCATGTTCTTTCACTTTTATATCTTTGTAAACCTTTGCTGTATGGGAAAAGTGACATGCCCCAGATATTTTGAATATGGCAGATATGTTGTTGTGATGTGACAGTGTATAGTTTCTGCATAATTCTGCTAGTTTCCAAAAGCACCTGCATGTTTTTATGTGATACTACGTGTTTCCAAGTGGTGATATATAATTCTATATTTGGTTCCCTTTTACAGAAGGTCAACTTAGCACATTACGCTGGGACTGTATTAAGTAGCTGTATTAAGCGTACGTTAGTCATGCAAGCATTTACTCTGACTTTTGTGTTGTGGGTTATCTCCCTTGTAACGATGCCCTAGAAAACACTAAAATAGCTCAAAGTCTGGTGTCTGGAGTACATGTTAACACTGTCGTATAAAGGCGATAAGAATCAAATCATTTCCTAAATTTCTCCCTTTAAGAGATAATTTATTGTCAGGTATACTTCTTTCAGCCTAATCAAAACGTAACCTCCCCTGATTATAGCTCACAGTCACTAAATTCAGTCTTGCTTTCGTCAAGGATATACTGCGATTTTAAACGTCAACAGCCTGTATTCAGGCCGGCGAAACTGCGCAGGTGTTGGATATAACCAGTGAACTTCCCTCCAGCACTTGGTGACACGCCTTTGGTAACGCCATGGCCTCCATTTGTCTGGAAGATGTAATAAAAATACAAATTTTCCAGAAATCCATTTTCCAGAGGCCCCTGAAAAAAAGACATGAAATGAACTAGTTTCCATTTTCCCACACCACAGAGTTATCCACTTACGCACAAAGTACGAAAACTCTGATGTAAAATTCAGACATAATGTTCCTGCTATGGGTGTCTAGCGGCAGTTTTATAGTCAATAAGATGGACAAAACCCTGAGACCTGACTTCCTGAGACCGACATCCTGAGACCTGAAATCCTGAGACCTGAAATCCTGAGACCTGAAATCCCGAAACCTGAAATCCTGAGACCTGAAATCCTGAGACCTGAAAACCTAAAACCTAACATCCTGAGACCTGGCATCCTACGACCTGAAATCCTGAGACCTGACATCCTGAGACCTGACATCCCGAGACCTGACATCCCGAGACCTGACATCCCGAGACCTGACATCCCGAGACCTGACATCCTGAGACCTGAAATCCTGAACCTGACCCGACCTGACATCCTGAGACCTGAAATCCTGAGACCTGACATCCTGAGACCTGACATCCTGAGACCTAACATCCTGAGACCTGAAATCCTGAGACCTGACATCCTGAGACCTGACATCCTGAGACCTGAAATCCTGAGACCTGACATCCTGAGACCTGAAATCCTGAGACTTGAAATCCTGAATTTTTTTAACCTCGTCCACCTTAAAAAAACTGAAAAAAAAACTGCAGTCAGAACCCAAAGCAGGAAAACATTATTTCAATTCCGTAACCTCCCCAAAATGTTTTATGCTAGCAATCTAATAATGAAATATGAAAACCTCCAGTCATGTAAACACTTTCTCACCTATACCACGTAGCGTTGAAAGACCTGCGACGTCACAGAAAAATGTTTTCACAATTGGTTTTGAAACGACCCATAGATGTAAACTTTGCCTCGTCATTTGGCTCGCAGTGCACGCGACGTTGCTTAGTAACAAGTAGTTCACCAATTTCATTGGCCCACAGATTTCATTGGATTCATTTTCTCAACAGAGAAACTAGTTTGACAGATGAACTCAATGGTCTCACGTAGTTTGGAGGAATTCATCTCAGTCCGAACCAATTTTCGGCAGTTCGATCGTATAACTACCGCTCTGGTCACATCAGTAGGTTATGCAAAACGAAAAATAAGTAAACTTGGACTTAATGTCAAAACAGGGATGCTGAACAATATAGGGACATGTAATATTTTAAATGAAACCTTTTTTTTACAAAAAAAAAAATTGGTTGTTATCACTTGTAGTAATAACTCAAAACTTAAGATTTTAGAAAATTCTATAAGGAGGATTACTATAAGTTATGGGTATTATATCAGGTGCCCCTAAACCACATATCAATATCAGTTACCATATAATCTATGTTTATGAGATATTAAAACTAATTTGCCAGCTTACCTACTTTTCTGGTGGATATTTATTTTTTGTTTAGGTTCGGAACTGGAGTTACAGCGCACATGCAATGAAATTGCAAGCCGTAATGGATTCTCCATAAAACACGCCATACTCCATTAATATCGAGCTTGTTTACAACTTACTGCCAAGAAGTTAGACTTCTCACACGTTCACACAGTAACTATTCTAGATTCTCACAGTGACTTTTTTTGGTGGAAATTGCCTGGCGTTGCAACCGTTTGAATAAAAAGCGTCACCGGGAAGTTGATTATTTTCTTTAAATGCTCTCACCAATGTCAAAATTTTTAAGAAGTAAATACAAAAAATAATAAAAATATTAATACCTTTCAATATTTTGGGCTTTGAAATCACAGGTCTAGCTAGATAGTCAGCTATGGTTGTGACAGTCACGTGCTCCGCAGTCTGGTCGTCTGCGTGACGTTCGTTACAGGTAGGCGTAATCTGCTCGAGTTAGAAGTCAAGTGACTCGCTGTTTTTTCACTTCAGAGCCTCAACCTTCTGCATGTACCACAAAAAAGGTTAGTTCTCACAGATAAGACACTGAACGAAGAATCCCAGTCATCACACCATGATATTTTTCATCTCTTTGCAACCCAATGATTCAACAATGTGTATCTTTCTACTACAGAATATGGACAGTTCCAAAACCCTAAAACTTAGAGTACGATACCAACATTTGGGCTCACAGGTCGGTCAACAACACGCAAAGAGACTTTCAGATTTGCATATTTAGATATCGTTAAGTGACTCTGAACGTCAGTATATAGGTCAATTGATTGTTATGTAAGATGTGTAACTCCAACTATACAACATGGCGTTTCTACGTTACTACTGTGACTTCTCTTACACAACACTGCTTCAGAGGTCATCAGAATGTTCAGCAATCACATTAGAGTCCTCTTGGGACAAACCAATATGACAAATGAACCCAGTGCTCACACACACTAGAGTGAAGTTCGTGTCAGTTCCACAATATACTGTTTGGCAGAACGATCGTAAACTACAGCTCCGGGCCTGTGTATTTCCGGTTGACTTTTTGACGAAGCGAGATATACTATGTCTTGCTCTACACAGCGTTCGTGTAGCGGCTTGTTTAAAAGCACAGAAGTAGTTTTGTTGGCCTATAGACGGTAATGTTTTCCTTTTGAATGGAGACAGGGCGTAGTCGGCATATTTACGATGTACTACAGGTATTATAAACCCCACACTTCACTTTATATAAATCTGAATTGAATTACATGGACAATAAATTCTCAGTGAAAAAAGTGTCGACTTAACACAGAGATACATGTACTCCCAGCTTCCCTTCTTCCTCTGCCTCTAATCAAATTTACAAATTACACAGATCTACGCTGACTTAATGATAAAAAAATGTAACCGAGAACATTCAGCATGGTTGTTGTACCACTCATTACTAATTAACAATGTTAGACAGGATATATTTATTATCAGGTGACCAGGAATTTTTCCGGCCTGCCCACTAGTGACTCGGGCACTGTTTTGTGTTATTTTTTACATTTTAAGTCAATATCCTTGTGCAAGAATGAATGAACGAACGTTTAGGTTTATCGAGCAATTTGTCAGTCATATGACGACGAGGAGTCATTTAGGGTGTGTACATATACTGTGTCTTCTTGTGGCAAGGCAGATTCACCTACCCTTGTTATGTGACTTACCCTATTGTAGCAGTACTTTGCCGTTCGAAGTTTTTTTTTACAACAACGACGTACATATTACAGCTAGGAAACAGGCTACAAGGACAGGCGCTTTTGGAATGGCGACTCCACACCGCCAAAGTGCTGCCGCCACTCAACTA
Organism: Liolophura sinensis; assembly: GCF_032854445.1. Taxonomy (NCBI): domain Eukaryota; kingdom Metazoa; phylum Mollusca; class Polyplacophora; order Chitonida; family Chitonidae; genus Liolophura; species Liolophura sinensis. The sequence continues at coordinate 29,618,134 of NC_088304.1, read as the reverse complement.
TCATGCCGAAGACATCAGACATGACACCCCACCCAGTCACATTATACTGACACCGGGCCAACCCGCTGGGTTTTCTCTCTCTCTAACCTCTGAGTGCTGAACCTCTAGCGAAGGAGCAAAAATAAAGGAATTCATTAACCCAGCAATTGAATTAATCTTATACCTCTTTTAAATTTAGCTCTTAATATGTTTAATTTTTTTATTTATTTGATTGGTGTTTTACGCTGTACTAAAGAAAATTTCACTTTACTGACAGCGTTAATTATGGCAAACAGAGCCCAGAGGAACCATATCAAGGTTGCTGGTAGATCTTTCCACGTACGGCCGGAGAGGAATTAGCCAGCATAAGCTGAACTTGAACTCACAGCGATCGCATTGGTGAGAGAGTCGTGTGCCATTGCACTGTGCTACCACGCTAACCACTTGTTCAATGACAAACTGTCAAACACAGATGTAAAACTCATTTCTGATGGGTATCCGCCTCACTGTAAACATAAATAAAGCTTTGTCAGTAGCTGTGGAGACAGGTAAATGTGTTGACACAAACAGTCATCCTGTCGCCTCACAGCTGATTCAGATAAATGAGTCTTTTCTAAAGGCCACCTGATTTAGTTAAATGAGCGTCATTTTCTAAAGGCCACCTGATTTAGTTAAATGAGCGTCATTTTCTAAAGGCCACCTGATTTAGTTAAATGGGCGCCATTTTCTAAAGGCCACCTGATTTAGATAAATTAGCGTCATTTTCGAAAGGCCACCTGATTTAGATAAATGAGCGCCATTTTCTAAAGGCCACCTGATTCAGATAAATGAGCGTCATATTCTAAAGGCCACCTGATTTAGATAAATGAGCGTCATTTTCTAAAGGCCACCTGATTCAGATAAATGAGCGTCATTTTCTAAAGGCCACCTGATTTAGATAAATGAGCGTCATTTTCTAAAGGCCACCTGATTTAGATAAATGAGCGTCATTTTCTAAAGGCCACCTGATTCAGATAAATGAGCGTCATATTCTAAAGGCCACCTGATTCAGATAAATGAGCGTCATTTTCTAAAGGCCACCTGATTTAGATAAATGAGCGTCATTTTCTAAAGGCCACCTGATTCAGATAAATGAGCGTCATTTTCTAAAGATCACCATGGGCCGATTCCACAAAGCCATTTTTGACTTTAAGTGAAGATGTGAAATATTAGTTTAGAGCTAATTTTGTCGTCTTATAAATTAAAATTCTGACATCTCGCCAATGTTACATTAAGACAACAAATGCGTCAAAATTGCAGCATCCGGTACCGAAAACTAAGCACGGTGACCAGCGTTTACATTTTTGATTTTAGGCAGAAACGGCTTTGTGGAATTGAGCCCAGGGGCTGATTCATTAGAGCTATTTCTGACTTAAGTCAAAAAGTTCATAAAATTCATCACAGCGGTTAGTTTTTTTTCAGTTAAAGTAAATATTTTGACACATTTGTGTTTAGGTGACACTGGTGAGGTGGTTCAAATTTTCATTTCTACTGCCCGAAAATAAGCTGTAAACTCGTATTTCAAATTTTGTCTTTGAAACTTGTATTTCAAATTTTCACTTAAGTCAGAAATGGTTTTTGTAGAATTGGCATTAGAACTTCTGTATTTCCAACATCGGCAGACATGACAGGTAATACACTATACATAACAATCAGATCTCTTATATAACATATGACAGACCTTAAACTTATGTGCCTGAACAAAGGGAAATATTTTTATTCCCAGTATCTTACGACATTCAGAAAGAAAGCACGTGCTTAATATGCGTATTGTATACATACACTGCTTAATCTTTTTTTGGAATAATAAAAAAAAAACGAGGCTGGTTCCCAACGAGGCTCTATTCAGTTTGATGTGTATCTCGGATGGTATGTTGGACTATGCAAATCAAGGCATGAATAATTAACTGAAAACGACTGAACAATTCTTTGTTGCTGAAGGCGATAAGGAAAGATCTAGTACATATACAATGATGGCCACGCCTGTAGGTGGAGGAAACCCGAGGATAACGGTCAAAACACCGAGTCAGGTAAGTTACGTGTGAGTAAGTTACCCTCGTGTGAAGTACAGACTTCGACGCCACATTGGCTAAACACGAGGGATTTTCAGCGAACACGCGACTGCGCGAACGGCTCTGCGTGCCTCTAAAATGGCCCTCTAAGCTTTTGGAAAAGGAAAGGAAAGTAAATGGCTACCTTTAATGGAATGAATGACTGGATAAAAGTAATGAATGACCTGATGTACAATGTCCCCATCATTAACAGTGTCATCTGTAGCCGCTTTGTCTCATCCCCTACTGAGACAAAACTGCTAAGCCAGCCCCACTGTCTCATTGCAGTTTAAGTAAAGAATTGCAAATTTTCAATCTCAATTTGCCTCACATGGTGAACAGGACCGATGCTTTCATCGCACATCGGGAATGCTGGCCATTGATTATAATAAATGTGCTGTTGGTATCATTTCAGCTTGTCGGAACATTCTCCCTTTATTAGTATCTCGTAAAATATGAAAAGCAATTTCTTGGATTTATTCCAGTAAATTATCTTCTCTTGGGAGAATAGCTCAGAGTTCTGGTAGCCGGGAATATGTAACATGGACGTATAATGTCCGCATAAATGGACATGCTTGTGATAATGAAGACATATTTGTCTGGATACTGGGTGGAATATTAGCACAGACAGCCATATAGATTCTGATCTGACTTGATTAGTCACATAACGAGCAGGTGAACCCTTCATTGGATTTCCAATATAGTCATGTAACACATCTTGGGATGTTAGCAGCTTGAGTACTTAGCAACCATATGCTCGGATGAATATCTGGACCCATAAATGAAAGGTTACACCTAAGTGACAATACCTGTCTCCATTAGAACACAGACGACCTTCGAAATATTTAAGAATTCTTAAGCTTGATTTGAAGCCAATTAACTTGAATCTCTTGCAGATCCCTTCTGGGAGACTCAGGCATCCCAGAGAGATAGCTGAGGACACACAGACAAGCCGTTTGTCAGGCATGATTTCAGTGTAGCGTGACTGAGTTAAAAAATCAGCTGATGAAGGCCTGCACTGTAGGTGTATTTAGCCATTATACCAGCTTCACGCTATCATTGCTATATGCGGCTCAAATAAAACAGCATATTTGATTATTTGCCAGATTCTCGGTTTCTGTCAGATGAAATTTCTCCGTCAAGGAAAACCTAACAGCATAGATAAATAATTACGAGCCTTGTTCTTAGAAATATTGCTCTATATGTTGTGGGGTATAAAGTCTTTGCTTCCTGGTAGCCGGCCATTTTTGGTTTACAGCGACTTGTATAAAAATGTATAAAAATGATGACAATTATCTTAATTTAGGGCGAGCATTAGTTTTAAATTGACGGTGTGAATTTCTTTGCAAAACGCAGCAATGCTCCAGGTAGTGACGAGACTGAGAGTGGTCAATCCCCACCCCCTCTCATTTGACGTTACTTTATAGGGGCCTACCCATCTCAACTGATGGCGGAATTGTTTTCTGGGCAAACGTGATAATTCCTAAAAAAACCTAATCGGGATATTACATCCAACAAGAGTAAAGGTCAGGAAAGAATGAAACATGCACAGATTTCTCAACCAATTAGGATTTCCTCTCAACGATTTTGTGGTGTACTCGTTTTATCACTTGCATTTAGTTTTCTTGCTGTACACATTGTACACTTATTGTGACACCAAAAACTCCTCACAGGGTGCTAAGATTAACATCACTCATACCCACAGTTGTGCAGTGTGTATAATGTCACAGTGACTGTAAAGTGTATAATACATCCTCCAATAAGTTTGTTTTCTGTGTAGTCCTTAACAGCGTAAGAAATCTCTTTTTAAATAATTTTTACTCCAGCAAATTCGTGTGTAGCTCTGATAGACCATTACATATTTTGGTGTGCAATTTATCGTCCATTAATATAGCCTTTATAAGACTCATTATGAGAACGTTTCCATTAGGTTCGGCCTGCTGGAAGGAATCGATGTACCACCAATGCGGTCGCTGTGAGTCCAACTCATGCTGGCTTTCTCTCCGGCTGTACGTGGGAAGGTCTGTCAGCAACCTGCGCATGGTCGTGGGTTTCACCGGAATCTACCCTGTTTCTGCCCACCATAACCTTGATGCCACTGGCATAATGTTGAAAATGGCGTACTGCCTTGCATAATACTGAAACTCCCTTCAACTGTCTTAGACAGGTTCCAGTCTCCCTTTAATGAATGTTGATCTTTAGAAACTGTTTCAGTTAAAAAATACCTGAACAATTTTATTTTATAAAGTGGGTTTTCTACAACTGAAACTGACATCATTTTGAATCCATGCCCTGTGGATATTGAAGACGAGCACAGTAAAACAGCCTCCAAAATACATTAAATCATGACAAAAAGATCAGATACTTCGCTTTCGACGATTTCTTCCTTATGATAACAGGTGTTTATCAACAGTCCTTTATGTTTATTAAAATTTCTTGCATAAGTCATTAGCGACCACCTTGTTGATGCTCTGTTAATAACTCAACTCGCCAATCCGATCAGCTCATAAAAATGTGCAAAAAAACAAACATTACAGAAGCCCCAAACAAGCAAAGCTCCCATATCATCGTTATCTAATGTACATTCTCCCTCAGAATTTTTCCACACGGTAATTAATTTGTATTATTAAAATGAGTAAATCCATATTTCATCCAAAGTGCCATTTTAGCGGACGCCTTAAGCAGTCCCATATCCTCAAAATTTCTCCTTAATCAAAGTTTATCGCTCAGATGCCACATGATCTCATGCCTCGAGGATTTCTATAGGCCTGTGAGATTGTGCTCTGAAAGAAGAAGTGAAAGAAGTGTTTGAGAATCGTGGATATGGCGATAGACCATACCTGGCATGCGCTGGTTTGATATAAAGTCAAAAGATACGCTGTAAACCAACTTTCATCTTTCTTGAAGATCAGACGACGGTCACACACTATGTAATGCCTGTGCTAGCGGTGTCATTCTAGCTTGTTAGGAAATTCTGTCTTTATTAATACCTTGTAAAATGTGGACAGTTTTTGGGTATAGATCTCAGCGGACCAGTGCTGTTGTTGGGCATTTGGTAGCCGGGAAAATATAACATGGACATATAATCTTCACATAAATGGACATGCTTGTGATAATGAAGACATATTTGTCTGGGTACTGGGTGGAATATTGGCACAAACAGCCATATAGATTCTGATCTGACATAGTCATTTGACAAACTAGTGTTTCTTTATTGGATTTTTAAGATAGTCATGTAACTAGTATCAGGATTTATCAGCTGTGATACTCTGGAACGTTAGGGGTGAAAACATTTTGGGCCTAAACAGGAAGTTTGTTGTGTTGGTGTCATTATGTTGTGGTTTCCCTCACTAATTCCACTCTGTCTACCTCTAACAAAATGACAAACGTGGAAATAAGTAAGTATTCTCACAGTTAAAAATTGTAACCGGGCAGAGCCCGATTTCCTCCCACCGTAATACTGGCTACTGTCGTATAAGTGAAATACTCTTGAGTACGGCACCTTATTAATTTTACTAACCGCTCATCCAAAATGAGCTGTGAATGTTCAGATCCAGCTGTGACATTCCGTGGAGACCCAAATCCTGGCAGTCGGCCGTGCTGATTTTAAATGATGCCATTAGTTTGATCCTGTTGAATAGAGTTAGAAACATTCAATCAATAGACCACGATGTGTACATGGTATTTTCAGATTTTATGCCGTCTGTTCCTACATATGATTCGCACATGGCAGCATCGATCGGCCTGTCATTGATAAACACAGATGTCCTCCGTGGAGAGCGAATGGAAAAGAGGACAGATTTAGCTGTCTAAGGGTGGCATCCCGTACCGACCCCGCCAATCAACTTGGATCTATTACAGATCCCTTCTGGGACGGGGGGAAGGGGGGGGGGGGGGTGCACAAACCTTAGAGAGATAACAGAGACAGACAAGCCATTTGTCGGGCATGACTAAACTACTAAACAGTTGATGATAGCTGCCAAAGGTACTATGAATTTGACCAAATACAGATATGCCAGATTCAAAGCATTATGGAAATGTGTGTCATTTAATATTATCTACCCGTTCATAGATTCTATATGATGAAAATTCTGCTTCAAGGAAAATCCCGTAGGGTTGAATGCACACAGGTGGAATAAAGGAGGTTTGCCTTATTTTGGTTATAATTTTGCGGTTGTACCATAGGTGTTCTAAGCGAAACCTTTATTCCTGGAAGGGACGGTGGTATGCATAACGACGGAATAGTTTGTTCTGTGGTATAAATACGCCAAATAGGCTTTTGTAAGTCATACCTACCAGGAGGTACGTTTAAAACGTGAAATAAAGCCGATTGCAATATTCTGTTGACGGTACCATGAAATTTGTGTTCTGCTGTGGGGATGGTGCATGACTCGAACTGATCTGCTAATAGAACTGCATTGTACAGTTACACCATGTTATATGTGTACCCGTTTTCCTACACAAGGGACAGAGGAATCACAATTCTTACAATAGACCAGACCATTGTAAGGGAAGAAACGGAAAGCCTTCGAGTTTCTACGTGAAAGACATGAGTGGATCCAAAATGTACCGTGGACGAGATAAGCGGACAAAATAGTCACATAGGGCTGAAAACAGCTTGTCGGTACATTGTGTCGTCATTAAAATCTTGTAAAATATGGAAAGCAAAACCTTAATATACATGCGCTCCAGTAAGTAATCCTCTCTCTTGGGACCAGGGCAGTGGTTTGGCATTTGGTAGCCGGTGAAATGTAACATGCATGTCTGATCTCCACACAGATGGACATGCTTGTGGTAATGAAGACTTATAAGTCTGGGTACTGGGTGGAATATTGGCACCGACAGTCATATCAATTCTGATCTGACTTGATTAGTTATCTAACAAGCAGGTGCACCCTTTATTGCATTTTCAACACATCCACATGATGGAGATGTTAACAGTTTTGATAATTTGCTTGGACTAAATATTTATGTGCCCTTAAATGGAGTTTGTTATTGAAGAGGCAACGTGTTGGGTTTTTACACACATTCTTGTTCTTGAAGATGTCCACTAATCAAGCTAGAATGATGTTCATTACTGGCGAATTACAATCTGACGGATTACATGTAAATGTACCCAATGGTTACACGCTTACTATTCAAGGTTTGCTGGCGTTGTTTATGTTCATGACGTCGGGGAGAGGGGAGATGGGGGGAGGGGAAGGGCATAATTATATGTCTCCTTGAAGACTTGATCGGTTTATTACTATTTCATTTCCTCGCTGTAACATTAAGCTCAAAAAGTTCTCTGTCATATCATGGCTTTCAGTTTTTCAGGGGTCTATGGGCAATAATTTCGCTTGTCATATGAGCACAATTTGAAAGTTGATTAACATTCCACAACTGTGTATTTTTTTTCAAAAGGTAAAGCACAATTATGATTTAAGCTAAGCCCCCGTCTTAGCGGCTTCTGTGCCCATTCTCCCGTAGATTTGTAAATCGTAAAGAGTTGTTGCCTGCTTTCGTGTCGAGAATAAAACCTTTCACAACAGTTTAAGACATCAAACCGCAATATCTACAAAATGTCCAAAACACGGAGGTTGTTCTAACGTTCATCAAGACTTACATGTGTCTTGTGTTATTCCCTAGACGTCACAAAATTCACAAGATTTCCCTGTTTCCAGACTTGACACATACATATTACGAACTATAAATAACTTTGTTTTCCCTGTGACAGGGTTTAAAGCTTTGTAACCGGGTAAACAGATATATGTTTATTTCCCGGTATATTATGACATTCATCAATAATGAGCTATTGAAATATAGTTCCTTTGTTTCTAGAAGGCAAAGCCATTCCCCACTCTCATTTTGCAAGAAAGACAATTCATCAGTCTGAATTCACCTGTCATTGTGAGGAAGGTTTTACCATTTTGACAATCAAGGCCAGCGGCTGTAATAAATACATGTATGTTCATGGCGTCTTTTCATCTTGTCAGCATACATGCATTCATTAATATTAGTGGATGTATTCCTGCTGTCGAAAGAAGAACGCAGTAGACTGCGTGACAGAAAAATGTAAATGGACTTACTCGTGCTAATGGAGACTTTTTTATTTGGATATATTCCAGTAAGTAAACGTCTCTCTTGGGACAAACGCAGTGGTCTGGCATTTGGTAGCCGAGAAAATGTAACGTGGATGTATGATCTCCCTGTTTTATCTATGCATTCCCCTTCATCTTTATTTTAACACAACACTATTCCACTAAAGCTTATTTAACGCTTGCTTCGGTGTCGCGTTGAATGGAGAGTCGGTCTTTCATGTCACATTTTGGCCATTTGGAGATTTTGGTGTGAACTTACATGACCAATATACTAAGTCGTTGACAGGGATTACCTTGCAGTTGAAGGGTGCAGTTCATACCAAACCTGTCTGTCATTTGGCTGTCATAACTTTGGTGTTTTCTCTCGTCAGGTAAGATGCTCTTTGGCTAGAAACCAACCGTCGTATTGCATTCGGCCCACTCTTTCCTTTTGGCAGTTCATACTAAACCTATCTGCCATTTAGCTGCCATAACTTAGGTGTTTTCTCTCGTCAGGTAAGATGCTCTTTGGCTAGAAACCAACCGTCGTATTGCATTCGGCCCACTCTTTCCTTTTGGCAGTTCATACCAAACCTATCTGCCATTTAGCTGCCATAACTTGTGTTTTCTCTCGTCAGGTCGTTCTGTCCTGTAACTGAAGAAAAGATTACTGTCGGTCAGTCATCAATAGCTTGTCCCGTTCCATTGCTATCCCAGTCCGGAATGTCCCACGTGACACTTGTGATAATGAAGACTTGTTGGTCTGCGTGGTGAATGGAATATTGGCACCGGAGGTCATAGAGATTCTGATCTGACCTGACTAGTCACATAGCGAGCAGGTGGAATCTTTACTGGCTTTTCAATATAATCATGTAACCCATTTTAGGATGTTTACAGTTTAAACGCTTACAACGATATACCTAGCTAAAGTAATTCTGGACTCATAAACACAAATCCCGATCAATGGAATCTATTGCATGTCGTCCAGGAAGTTTGTTACATAAGTAACAACATGATATGCTTTGCATCACTGGTTCCGCAAAGTGTCGGCGAGAAACCAGACAACCTCCGAAGGAAATAAATACTGTTCATTTTACAATTCCTCAGACGATTGGTCGTACAACTAGGTTGCCTACGATAAGTTGTGCATATTGAGATCCATTTGTGACATTCCCTGAAGACTGTACTCCTGTGAGTCGCGATCCTGAGAGTTGAGTACATGTGCAATGCCTGGTACGAATATAATGAGTTCTCTACACTTTGTCCCTGTATTAGTTTTATTGTTAACAGCTTTGCGGGACTGTAGAATGTGTTAGTGATGCGGCTGAGAGTAATCAGTTACTAGGCACTCATCTCAACTGCTGCCTGACTTGCTTTAGCCAAACCTCCCCATGACACCATAGGGATATGTGGAATAAGGCCCATTGCAATACTGTAGTTGAAAACATCTTCAGATTTGTTTCCTGTTGAGGGAATGCAGCTTGCCTCCAAATGGTCTCTTTAAAAGTTGTACATTCTATAATTTCTTTAAAAAAAAACATCCCAAAACAGATCCAAATAAAACAATCCTTCAAAACGAAATACCCAGATTACATTTAACTACATGTAAAACAAATTTTTTTTCGAAATTTACTTTGAGGTATGTTTGGGGAAAGGGCAATTATACGGAAATAAGCTGTAACCAGTCCCATGGTACGCATCCATCTTAAACAGCTGGGTATTTTTTAACTAGCATGTAGACAGAAATTATGATAAGTGTGGAGAATGGATTTTGTCCCAAGTTTGCCGCAGGAACTTGATAAAGCTGAAAGGAGGATGTCATGGGTGGAATTTGTGAAGACACAAATATTTACATGCCTTTCAAAATCTAAGGTTTACAAATATTCCGCCAACAGCTGGAATGTCTCTAAAAGCGGGGTTTTAACAACAGAAAATGCTTTATCTCGCATAAAAAAATACCCATGCCTTAATAACGGTCACAGCACATAAAATAAATCAATAAATCAGTCAACACCAGATTTCTTTGTCTTAATGAAAAACAAGCTGAATCGAGAGTAGCAAAACGAACCGCATCTTGGATCATGTTAATAACTATGATTTAATCGGGGTTTTTTTGGTTAACAGGCAACGTGTTGCTTTTTCACACATATTTTCGTTGTAAAAGACGTTCACTAATCGAGCTAAAACATTTTTCATTTCTGACGAAATTCAGTATGACGTACTACAGGTAAATAAACCCATTGTTCACGCAGACTTTAGTGAGTTCCACTATAATGTTCTGCAGAAGGATCAGAAAAACTCACGGCTCTAGACCTGTGATGTTTTCTGACGAAGCGACACCTACTATATTTTCTCCACAGAGCAAAATTTGTGAGGGCGTATATAGAAGCTCAGTTTTGTTGATGTTCGCCTGCTGACTCGAGTCAAGATACGCCATATTTATCAGTCCTATTTCGGACTTGATTGTTGTCAATAGTGTTTTGTTTTATTGCTGTTTAACGGTAAACTCAGAATTGTGCTCACTTATGCGATTGCGTCCCGTTTTCCGGTTGTCCATTGGCAGTGATATTTATTATCAACAGGTATGTTATCAACATCTTACAAATGTGTTGTTGTGTTTTCTATCCTTTGTAAGAAGGTAAGATATATTTATGATTTAAACTCTATTTAATATTTAACGACTTTTATGCTGAATTTCGGAGTAAATTCTCGTGGAAATAATAAAAAACTTCTTTAGGATTAAACGGTAACACGCATTGTCTCAAGAATGAGAATCTGCCTTCTAAAACCATTTTCCATTTGAATTGATTATATACAGTCAGTAATTCCTCCAAGGGGAAAAAGTAGGTAATCAACCACATTTCCATGTTTGACAGTTTGTTATTGGCGGGATCTACTAATATAATCTTTACAGTGATGGCAGATGTATTCTAAAAACTATAAACTTCTAGTCTGATACGACGCATGCGCGAGTGACAAATTGTCAATCACAGCTGTCGGTTTTTTCCTGTGAAGTCTCCAGCGGAAGTTACCTCGAAGGGTTATAGGTCACATTGTCGTCGGAAAATACATGTACATAGGCTTTTCTTTGTCTAGATATGACATCTTCCAGATTTAACTCGAAATAAAGGCAACGATTTGACAGTAGCTTTCAGCAGAGGTTTAAACAGACTTGACAAAACGGCTTTTCTGTCCGATGCAAACTTATTTATTTGTACGTATTGCGGTCTTCCCAAGACGTCACGAGATCTTCTGTAGACTGTAGATGACGTTTTCTGTTTCTCTCTGTCATACTTTAATGGTTCGTGCCTGGGTGAACAGAAATGTGTTTATTATTACCAGTATCTTACGACCTTCAGCAAGAAATGACAAGCTTTAAACATTTATTGTATACATGAACTCCTTAAGCCAACTTTTAATATATATTAACTGAGCTGATTTTAGTTTTGTCGTTTCATTATCTCAGAATGCCCGTTAAACTGTAAATATATTGAACTGTACAAATACATTTTTTTGGCTTTCTGGCCGTATGGTAGTTATCAATATAGCACGTTTTTAAAATGAATTTGTATAGTGAGAACAAAGAGTTCCATGGTTGTTAAACTGCAAAGCCAGCTCCTTCATCTCATCTTTTTTTTCAGTCTCAGTTCACTCCACAATACGAGTTTCGCAGAATTTCAAAAATCAAGACAAGGGAGAGGATGTGTAGAGATCCAGGACAAATGGTGAGTGAGTGAGTGCTTAGCAATTTTGCATATGAGGACGACGGAGTCCTTAGGGTACATGTTATGTGCCTCCTTGTCGCAGAACGGATTTCCACCGCTCATTTATCGGATGCTGCTTCGCTGAGACGACTTACCGAAGGCAAGTAAGCCGCTCCGCTCATTATACTGATACGGCTCAACCAGTCGTTCCACTAATCCCTTAATGCTGAACTCTAAGCGAGGAAGTTACAACTTCCTCTTTTAAGGTCTTAGATTTGACCCGACCCAAGACTGGCCCTGGATCTACCACCTAAAAGCGGACCCCCTACCAAATGAACTATCGGACCTGTCCAAGATAGTTGGCAGGGCTGGGATGAGATGGGTCAGGTCCCCACGGAGGACTATGTTCACCAGTGGCAGCCCGATCGATTTTCCCATCTGCAAATCAGCTTTGGGAGCAGACGGCCAAAATAGCAAAACTCCATGTATACATATATAGCAAAGGCTGTAAAATATATTTATCTACCTTCGCGTGATTTAAAGGAAACTACACTCCCCAGGATAGCACATCTCATCTGGGCTTAGATTATACAACGATCAAAACGTTTTTTTCTCTCGCAGACTTTACAATAAAGAGGATAGTCTCAAGTTTGACATTGTAAGTTATTCTTACTTGGACAGCAATATACCGAAGGGTCCTAAAATATAGCGTGTACATATCTCGCCTTGTAGCATTTGTTAGATCCTGCGTGTTGTGTGACGATTTCAATCGACGTTACAAGTTATTAAAGCGAAATCTGGCATGTCAAGGTTATTCCATCAAACGCCTTCTCTCTAAAGGACCTGGTATAGTAAGGCGGGCAATGGGTCCCAGTATAATAAACTGAGGACCTCGAGTAGTGAAACTGGCTATAGCTGTGAGTGAGAGCTGCTGACATACGTGTAAGGCTACCTCATTTTTCAGTTCTGTTTTAGTCGTTTTTTCTTGTTATATGGCGAGCATGCGTCTTATAAAGCTCCAAACATACACCGAAGCAAAGTATAGCTCATAAAATCGCCAAAAAAATTTAGCCGGTTCGAGTCACACTGAAATATCTATTTTTTTTCATTAGACACCAGAGTTAAGAAAATCAGTGCACTACAAAATGAAACTTTCTGAAAAATTCCTGAGCACGCAGTTATGCACCAACCAATTAAATAAATATATAACAAATGTATATATGTACCCATAACATGTTAATGTTAATGATAGCTAGGGGACCACACGTGCTCTCAACCAGGATTCACGTATGATGTAGATATAGCTGCGAAATGTTACGTAATATCACAGCTTATCTATTCTAATTTATGACAGCACTTATGTAAAACAAGACTGCTTTTATCTTTACCCAAACAAAAGTATGTTTACAAAGAAAAAAAAGAGCTACAAATGATTCGAATTCTTCCCCGATATGTAACCTTTTCTCCGCAGCGACTTCGTTAATCCACTGTACTGTTGAGGACCTTCGCAGAAATACAGATTTTAAATTTGCTAAAATATGATAAAGTTCATCACATTATAAACTTAATATTTTACATATGAAGTCAAACTTTAACCAAAACATTAACGGTGATCTTCATGCGGTAAAGCACAGTGCCTTGCTTTGAACGAAAAATTTACGTTTTTGATCGAGAGTGCATTTTTGGTGTTTTATTACCAAACAATTATCTCTTTTATGGCCATATAACTTTCAGGAGTGTTTTGACCAAGTTTTATACTTCTGATTCCAAAATTTACAGACTTGTGCGGGGATTTTGAAATTTGCACTTTCTTACCGTACCTTTCTGGGACCGATTCTCGGCCTTACAGTGCCAGGTTCTTTCTACAAAGAGTATAATCCTCTTGGAAGCCAATATGGACAGAGCATCCAGAATCTTTGGTGTTCTTTTTCATGATTGTGTCTAATTCGGCTTAATCTGGGACTAAAGACTGCGTGTATATGAATTATCTTAGATCAGTTCACCACTTTGGATATACGAACAGCTGCAAGCGAAGTGAAACTGAGATACATGTTCTATTATGGACAACTTATGTACTAGCAAGGTACACGATTTCAATACTAATTTCATTTGACTGCTTCCCTTTGCATGACTCTATCCTAATTTTGGAATTTATATATACTTAGTTCTGTGGTCATTTGTATTAGACGTTGTTTTGGGAACTTGTATTTCGACGCATAGATGGTGACGTGTTCCCAACATGATCTGACTAATGGCATCATTTAAAATAAACAAGGCCCAGTGACAGGATTAGAGTCTCTGTGAGATGTTACTGCTGGGCCGCGACGTTCACAGTTTATTGTGGGCGAACAATTTGCAAAACCTATAGGGTGTTGTCTAAAATTTGGCAGTCGAAAACCGAGAACAAATGTCTTTCTATGTCTGTTATGTTGACATTTCAAACCACGTTCATTATATCCAAGGCTGCTGATTTTACAAGGGAGACCAAACGAGGCTACATGTATTCATGGAAAACACAGCATGATGCAACGTACATGACACATTTCTTGCATAGGCCCAAAAGTACCAAATCTGTTCAATCGTAACATCTATTACAAGACTTTCGAAATGCACTACAGATGCTAAATATACAGACTAGATATACCCTTTAGTGTGCTCAAGCCCTCAAGGACTAAAGCCGTGCTATGACATCGAAACCATTTGAGGCCAGTCTGCGTAACCTGAGCTTGTTTTTGACAGGACGCTCATCACTTCTATCCGTCTGCGATTATATTTGCTGACCAGTTGTTTTGTATTGTGAGCCATGTTGAATGGGACTACTTTGTCTGACAACATCTTACAAGGTACATTTCGAGTCAGCTCTTGCCCTAAGTGTAGAAACACAAACATTTGTCTCAACCTAAAAATAAATCCTTCTATGTATTGTTGTTGTGTACAGCATGACATTGGATTTACCCGCTGGATCAAAATAGCACAGGTCAAACTACTGGTCTGTCACAATTTCCGCGAAGCCCAACAGAGCTTTAGGAACCCTATATGTATGAGATCAGGTGGTGTTCGCGCGTTAAGCTTAATTATGGAAGAACCGTGGGAACAGAACACCACCCCAGACGTTCCCAAACATGGCACTGTGGATGAACTGTGGGTTCACTCATATTGATATGAATGTAAGCACTTTCTGAGGCGAAAATAAATAGGCCAATGTTGAATTTACTTTCGACAAAAAATTATGGCATAGAACGTTCATTAGATAACATGGGTATAGTGGTATTTTTCCAAACGTCTATAGTTAAAGTAAGGATATTTGTCTTCTGCAGAGCTTTCAATGTCGTGACTGGATTCGCCTGTAAGCTTATTAACAGAGCATCAAAAATGTGGTCACTACGGGCATGAAGAAGAAAGTGTCAAAAAACAAACTGGACTCCCAACAAAATACTTTACCGATAAGGAAGAAATCCCCTCAGGGAGAACGTTTGATCTTTGAAGCCTCTCGTGACGATTCCTGATTTTTAAGCTGTGTTTATTTGCTCATTTTCAGTACGCACAGAGGAAGAAAAAAGTCTAATACTAGTAATACTCAGTTTTAGAAAACCGACTTTGTATAAACTAATTTAATGCATTTTTTAACTCTGGAAAACACTGAGGAAACTCACTAAAGTGAGACTCAAATCTGCCTAGAATGTTTGTTGGGAGTTCGAGAGATCCGTTTGTTTGTTTCACCAGGGTTAAACGTCGCTTTCCAAATTATTTCGGCAACACAAAGCCAGTGTCTTATTGTAGCTTTTTATCTTCTTCGGTGCCCTAATAATTAGGATATCCATCTGTAAGTCTGGAGGCCCGAGCCTCGGAGCGTACCAAAGATTTAAAAATGGTACTTGTTGCTGCCTCGCTTGGGGCCAAGCACTGAGAGGTCAGAGAAAAGAAACATGACGGTGTCAGTATAAATGTATCTGGATGGGGTGTCATATCTGGTGTATGACAGCCCAACCACGATACTTCAATGGCGGCACATGTTGGCGGCATGAACTTGCCCTGCCACAACAGTGAACGAACCTAATGACTCCTCGTCGTCTGAAAAATTGTTAAGTACGACGTGAAACCCCAAATATCCCTTGTCCATTCTCCTTGTAACATACAGATATAATTATTCTTCAGTAGAACACGTTGCCGAAGACAGTGCCGCTTTCTCTTGAACGAAGCACCAAGCCAATACATCCATACAGTACCATGGTTATATGACCGGGCAAGAGATTGATCCCATGTTAAATTAAGCTCTACTCCTGTTACAGACTCGATGGTTGGATAAGTATGCGATAGAAATTTGACGGTGGGTTGGTAAAGCACTAAAACGCCGAGTGAGTGTCTAAGCACCACACTCATTTGTTGCAGGATAAATTATACACCAAAATATCTCTATTCTGGACTACACAGACAACAAATTTGATGGAAAATAAATTATACAAAAAGACATTGCTGGGTTTTTAGAGGCTAAACAGGAATAACTTATACAGTACGAGATTTCTTAGCTCACTAATTGCTACATAGGCATTTATACAATAATTCATTCAATAATTAAGGGCTGGGCGTGCTGTATGGCTGAATGAAGGCGGATAATAGGCTAATGGGGTCTCTGTCATATGCAGGACAACACGGTGCAGGTTTGATGGCGAGTAGTTTCTTACTAAGGGATTCCTTATGCTATGCAGTGGCGAATTAGACGTGGCCATTTTCAGACTTGAACTGATTTTCGACTAGTATAAAATTTTAAAACAAATTAAACTCTTAAATTAGGCAGCAATCGATAACATGTTGATCGTTCAATCTATGTTGGAGGTCTCAGTAGGACTTCTACCGGTTTGAAAATCTAGCTTCTTGTCATTCGTTTTATATAAAAAAAAGAATAGTTTTGCATCAAGATTAGGCGTAGAGTTTTAGTCAATACCTTAAGGTGGAGAAAACATAAAATTTACATAAAGTTCAGGTGAAAGAGTTCGAAAAGTTAGTTGTGAATATGGTTTTCAATATTTTTTTTCGATTTTGCCTCAAAAATAACTTTTGACTGGTGGGTATTTGAGACCACCTCTTGGTATTGTCTTTGTTCAATAATGTTAAAATGACTATGTAGCATATGTTTAATAAATATATTTGCACTAGATTTTGATCTTTTCAGCTAATAAATGTCTTCAACTTGGATTTTGATCATATTTAAATATTATGTATATTCATAAATATGATCGTAATTCAAATTAAAGGCATGTGTTCAGATATAAACAACAGATTTACATTCAAGCAAACCTGTTACACATGTTACACCACACAAAAATATTTCAAATACCCCTTTCTCCTGAAAAAAATATTAAAGACCATATTTTCAAATAAAATTTTAAGCCCTTTCATCTGATTTTGGCATCATTTTTTATGTTTTCTTCTCCTTTAATGGCTTAGTGAAACGTCTAATTCCGTCTGATTCGCAGAGTACCAATACATGACGTTGATTTACACCGAGCAGTCATAATTCCATTCACTCATAAATGTAACCATATTGGAAGAGAAAATGTTTTAAACACCATAAGTGCAATCGAACGAGGTGTTTTCCGGTCTATTAGTTAGTCTAATGATAATCGATTCATTTCGTGAATTCACGCCAATAACACTGCTGAACATGATAACCATTTCAGAAAGCCCAAAGTTAATGTACCTATTATTAGTTAAGTTTATTAATTTCTTTTTCAGAACTGTGGCACAATTATACAAAATACGCCAGTGCATCCAGGAAACGCTTGTCTCTCTATACGTTCTCATCATACACAGTACACAATAGCCAATACCACTAATGTCAAGATTAGAACCGTATTAGGAGCCTTCGGTTTGCCAATACGTCAACATTGTGTGCGGCAAGCAAATTGAGTATAGTTGACAACACAGATACCACAAAATACCAGAATCGGTGGACGGGAAAGGGTAGTGAAAGCAGAAGGGTGTGTGATGTGTGTGTTCATTCTTGTCCATTATCTATGGAAGTAAACTCCTGAGCCGGTTTCTTGGTTTGATGACTTCCTGATTTGTACGGGCTAAGTGAACAAGATTCCCCCATCCATTCTTTCATCTATAAAAACTAATGCCTACCTCAAGTGACATTATTTTCAGAAACAAGCATGCACCTGTACACCAACATTTTTGACTGATTGAGATGGGAAAGACATTTAATATCACAAAATCAAGAAACTTGATACGTATAGGTGCATTTAAAACGTATGTTTCTATCATAGCCTGAATCTTGCATAGTCTTAGTACTGCCACATTACAGAATTAACAATTCTTGTTATTGTTATAGCAATCAATCACGCATTCACCAAAAATGGCGGGTTAACAGCAAATAATGACTTCATACCAAATAAAATACATTGTAAGATTCCCAAAAGCTCGTGATTATTTGTCTATAATGAGTGGTTTCCTTGAAGCAGACCTTTCATCTAATCAAATGAAAAACTGGTAGATGATGCTCAATCAAATATGGCGTTGTGCTTAAGACGGATATTTCCATAATGGTTGAGATCTTGTGTAAAGCCCAAGTACAGCCAGTATACGTTATCATTATCATTATCATTGTCCTCTTTTCTATCAGGCCCACATAGAGGCCGTCTTTGCTCATGAAAGACAGGCCGATCGATGCTGCCTATTGCAAATTAGCAATAGGGACAGACGGCTTAAATATCAAAACATCATCTACACATTGTCGGGCATTGATAGGCGTTTCTAACATTAAATAATGGAATCCGACTAATGACATGATTTCAAATCAACATGGCCGACTCACAGGATTACGGTTTCCACGGGGTGTCACAGCTGGATATCAATATTTACAGTGTGCTCTGGGCCATCTATTTGTATGATCGGTCTTCTGATGGGATGTAAAATTCACCAGTCGAAAATTTAAAATCAATGCCTTTCTTCTTCTTTTATCATGTTTGTCTCTTTTCTAGTGGAAACAGAGCGGAAAAAGATACGGAGAACACAACATGTTGTCACTTATGTAACACGCTTCCCCTAAATGTCAAGACATATTTCAGCCCAGCACATCGTTCCAAAGTATCACATCTGTTAACACCCCAAGATGCGTTACATGACTAAATTGGAAATCCAATAAAGGGTTCACCTGCTCGTTATGTGACTAAACATGTCAGATCAGAATCTCTATGACTGTCTGTGTCAATATTCTATCCAGTACCCAGACAAATTCACAAATATGTCTATTTTGCGCAGATCAGACCTCCATGTTACAATTTTCCGACTACGAAATGCCAGACCACTGAACTATTCCCCTGTATATCGGCACTTTCTTGGGATGTACAAGCTATTAATAAAGATAGAACATACCAACAAACTGGAATGATCCCAGCAGGTCATACATGTATATTATAATCTGGTATCCCGGAGCGTTAGCAGAGGACACATACATTCTTTCTCCACAGAGAAATAATCCCGGGTTCATAATAACCCTCCAGGTGTCGTTTAGTTCACGTTCGCCTCGAGTTATTTAGTTTTAAGAGTCGGAGGGGGATACTGCCTAGTTATATATCTCCTTGATGAGTTGATTGCTTTATTACTATTTCATTTCATTGCTGTGTAACACTAAACTCCAAAAACGTCTCGTTTATACAATGTTGTTCAGTTATTTATTGATACATTGCCAGTAATTACGGGGATATTGATTCATATATTACAGTTATGTGTTAAATGTTTTCCACTCTGATGAGGTAAAGTATAATTATGATTTAAGCACAGTTCCAACTTTGAAATTTTTTGCGGTGATTCTGTGTGAAAACCAGTAATCGACTGTCTAGGATTTCCCATCCACGAGAGGTTCAACACTTCCCTATGACTTGCCAAGATCCGCCATCGACGTGAATTTGGCGTCGAAAGCATAAAATAATGAAATAGTCTTAGGCTGGCCTCGTTAAACCCATTTGCCTTTGGATTGCTTATAGGCCTACAGTAACTAATTCTTCCCGACGCCGAGTTATACAGAGCACAACATTTAGTCCTTTTTACAGACCATTTTTACACCACTGACATTAGGTATCATACAGACGAAAAAAGTAGCTGTTCTAAACGAACACCATTCTTACCAACATCGACTTTAAAAAAATATAAAACAATATATAGGAGAAAACTTAACAATGCAAGTGAAATCCCTTGTTCTTGTTGTCGTTGTATCAACATATTTTTCGTATCTTGTTTGAAATACAAATGTAAAGCTAACATTGTTGTTTCTGGTTTTCTTCTTTTTGTACAATGATGTAATAATATCTCTACAGTTCCTTACTATTGCAACTTAGGGTGGTAAAATTTAAATCAAACCAAAGACAATAAAATATTCCAATCGCTTTCAGAGCTGGATATGAATGAGCACTTTCCCTTACCGTTAGGAAATACCTGTGCGCGACTTTGAAATTACCACGGTATCTTTTCTTCTAAAACTTGACCGTGATATAACCTGGAGTATACGCTCCAAACAAGGACAATATTAAGGTCGGTTCAGATCGGTTAGAAGCAACTTGCTCCTCATATCACGTCTGTTGTTGGATAGTATCACTTCAAAGCACCCGAGTCAGAGAGGAGCGATTGATAACTTACCAATTCTACTATCAACTTTTGGGACTGAAAGTTACCACGGTGATGAAAACGCCACCACGGCGGCTGGCCGGCGAAGTCAGCGTTGACTTGTCGTGAGTTTGAGAAACATTTGCGGAAACTTCATTGGACTACCTACGCCTACACCCGTCGTGACTTAAATATTGAGAGATATCACAGAAATCTGTGTTAGAACGTTTGAAAAGAATGGATGAAGAAGTCAACACGGTGAATGGCGAATTTTCCAAGCTAGACGATAATGTCAGCACAGTGGATGGCGAATTTACCAAGCTGGACCATGATGTTAGCACGGTAGATGGCGAATTTACCAAGCTGGACAATAATGTCAGCACGGTAGATAGCGAATTTACCAAGCTGAGCGATGATGTCAGCACGGTAGATGGCGAATTTACCAAGCTGGACCATGATGTCAGCACGGTAGATGGCGAATTTACCAAGCTGGACCATGATGTTAGCACGGTAGATGGCGAATTTACCATGCTGGACCATGATGTCAGCATGATAGATGGCGAATTTACCAAGCTGGACCATAGTGTCAGCAAGATAGATGGCGAATTTACCAAGCTGGACGATAATGTCAGCACGGTAGATGGTGAATTTACCAAGCAGGACGCTGATGTCAGCACGGTGGATGGCGAATTTACCAAGCTGGACCATAGTGTCAGCAAGATAGATGGCGAATTTACCAAGCTGGACCATAGTGTCAGCAAGATAGATGGCGAATTTACCAAGCTGTACGATAATGTCAGCACGGTAGATGGTGAATTTACCAAGCTGGACCATGATGTTAGCACGGTAGATGGCGAATTTACCATGCTGGACCATGATGTCAGCATGATAGATGGCGAATTTACCATGCTGGACCATAATGTCAGCACAGTGGATGGCGAATTTACCAAGCTGTACGATAATGTCAGCACGGTAGATGGTGAATTTACCAAGCTGGACCATGATGTTAGCACGGTAGATGGCGAATTTACCATGCTGGACCATGATGTCAGCATGATAGATGGCGAATTTACCATGCTGGACCATAATGTCAGCAAGATAGATGGCGAATTTACCAAGCTGGACGATAATGTCAGCACGGTGGATGGCGAATTTACCAAGCTGGACCATGATGTTAGCACGGTAGATGGTGAATTTACCATGCTGGACCATGATGTTAGCACGGTAGATGGCGAATTTACCATGCTGGACCATGATGTCAGCAAGATAGATGGCGAATTTACCAAGCTGGACGATAATGTCACCACGGTGGATGGCGAATTTACCAAGCAGGACGCTGATGTCAGCACGGTGGATGGCGAATTTACCAAGCTGGGCGATGATTTCAGCACGGTAGATGGTGAATGCACCCCAGCGGATGGCAACGTCACCAGGGTTGATCGTCATATCACCGCTGTGGATGTCACCACGGTGGAAGACAAAGTGAGAGGGGATTCTTGGCGATATCACCGGTGAACTGTCGTGAGTAAAGTTCCAGGTAAATTCGCGAAAACTGTCTTGAGGTATCTACCCGTTCAGCCGTAGTCTTTTATACAAGGGAACATCACGGAAATCTAAAGAAGATGTTCTTTTGGAAAACAGTGTGAAAAGAAAGAAGTCAAAAAAAAATTATTTATTCCGAAGCTCTGATTTAGAAAGCGGCAGGAAAGAAGTGTTACGCTTTAGCCTAAATAATATTTAGGCTGTTTTTCGTTTGTTTTTTTTTCGTAATTTTTTTCCAATCAAGACAGGCGATTGGATGTGTAATTTCAAAGGGAGTAGAATCTGACTGAATTCCACATGAAATTTAAAAAGAAACACAATCTTTCATTCGTTTGATGCTGCATGAAAAATGTTTTTCATAAAGTCTTCCATAATGTTTTCCCTCCTATCTAAAGTAAAATACGGTGACAAGAAAAATCAAGGAGAAAAAATTATATTTAATCAGTCTTTATGGCCAAGATGTTATAGTTTACCAAGCTTTTCTCTATATATTCTCTATATACTTCATCACACCTTGCCGAACTTTGATGGTTTTCCAACATTTCTGCAGTAACCTCGACGCTGGCTCGGGTAAAGGTCGTAAACAGCTAAGTCTGAAGATTTTCTATGTCAGTAATCAGGATTACATTTCGTCGTTCTGCTCTTTCTATTTCTGGGAGTTTAATTAGCTTTAATCAACTTAAACTAATAAGCTGATTTAAAGCAGGATCAGTTAAAGCTACGTCTCATTAAATCGTTTTTATATCTCTTTCCCGTCAAACGTCACTGATTCATTACGAGTGTGAATGTTTGGGAAGTGTGAACGTTGAATGCATTGATAAAGCAGACTTATGGATTGAAATAGCCCTCAGTTTCCAGATAACCTGAGCCATTAACGGATTGAAACAGCCTTGAATCTTCCAGACCACCTGAGCCAATAAGGGATTGAAACAGCCTTGAATCTTCCAGACCACCTGAGCCAATAACGGATTGAAACAGCCTTGAATTTACAATACCACCTGCAATTTAATAGATTTGCAAATGTCAGTAGGAAGCTTTCACTGTAGAAAAATACATCCATTAATCATAATTTTTGTAATAATCTTTGCTACCTGATGTTAATCTCTTATGTAAATGGTGCGGTTATTTCAGTGCTCCGTGGAGCACTGCCTTGTTTTTGTTACAAGCCCAAAGTTTGAGTTTGAATATTCGATTACATGTATGTTTTTGAAAGGGAACAGGCATTAGGGGAGTGAACGTGAGGTTTAGGCGATGAGTTATGAAGCGTAATGTACCCTTGTGAAATACTATGCTTTAGTGAGCTCTGGCAAATATTTTGTAGAAGGACTGTTGTCAACGCTGAATCATTGCACTTAAAGACAGTGCTTAATTGTGCGTCCATTCAAGTTTAGATCTGTTAATTCTAGGACATACGTACATGTGGTTAGAAGCGTATGTGGCGTAGAATCTTTTAACTCGATGGAGTAATTGTTTAAAACACTGGATCAATTCCTTAACACTTAAATTGTTTTCAGCCCATTTCCGTGGGAAGTGCAGTGTTCCAAACGTCTGCAAACCCTGCGCCAACACTTAAATTGTTTTCAGTCCATTTCTGTGGAAAGTGTTGTGTTCCAGACGTCTGCAGACCCTGCCCCGACACTAAAATTGTTTTCAGTCCATTTCTGTGGAAAGTGTTGTGTTCCGGACGTCTGCAGACCCTGCCCCGACAATGAAATTGTTTTCGCCCATTTCTGTGGGAAGTGCCGTGTTGCAGACGTCCGCAGGTTTTGCCCAAACACAGAGGATACGCCAACTGGCTTCCAACAAAACTGTATGTGAACATCAGAAATGGACACCACTGATGTTTCAGATTGCACATGATACGTTTTTTCCACGATGCTACAGAAATGTTTACCAACAGAGCAGCAAAAAATTACCTAATTTGTTTGGCTTCATCTTAATTATCACCATAACATATAAAGTATATGACTTAATTAGATAAAATAAGAGGTCATCCTGCCTAAACTAAGTGTGTGGTAACTATTTTCCAACACTGAACTGGTGAAAAAGCTGAAAAACAGTACGCAGTGTATTATACAAATGTGTATTCTTCTCACTTATTTACCGGAACCAGATGCTTCAGCAGTGTTACGTCTTGCGCCGAATGGGCACTGAATTTGAAACTCTCCTTATGTAGTTCGGTGTCCGGTTTGACAAAGCGCACGTTGCACCACGCTCCCATATCTACAATGACGACGTAATACCTACAGTACTGGTCGCAGGGAAAGATAGATTCACTTAACCCGGACGTAAATGAATGTATGAATGCCTAGACTTTCACGTCGTACTTACCCGACATGTGCTTTGTAAAACGGGCGTCAGTAGTATAGCTCTGCTGTATGTTTGAAAAGAAGTAAAACTAACAGCATTCGCCAATAATATGCACGGCACTGCCACGGTGAGGAGTATGGAAGTGTAAACACTGTAGTCGTTGAAACCTGAAGGTCTATTGAAGTGTGGCTGAAAATGCCATTTTTTGAAACGCATGCAGAGAATAAGAACAGAATCACAAAAAGTCGATGAAAAAAGGGATGTCTTGGCGTAACTTGAGATGGGTTATATTACATTAAATTGTAAGAGACATTCTGGCTATATAGTTTGTCAGAGGATAGTTTTGGAGAACCTACGTTCATTAGACCCGACATATTTGGAAGATTTCTTTCCCAAACAAGGGTAAATATTCATGGACAATGTGCTTAAAGCCGGCCAAGCCCGTGTTAGGGCAGCCAAGCCGTTTTGTGGTCGGTCAGCTTTATCTATGATCCCCAAGAATGAGTTTTTGACAGAACATTAATCACATCTATCCGTCTGAGATGATACTTTTTAGCAAACTGGCTGATGATCAATACACGACTCTGGCAAAAGTACTGAGACTACTGAGGCAACAACACGGACGTAACGTGTGGGCCGTCTCTAATCTGTAAACACTCATGTTTTAGTAAGTTCTAACATCAGCAGTCTCTCACCATATACATGGTGCAGTTCAAACCCGGAATATGGCTTTTTGTATTTTTATCCATGTTAAGTGTAAATGTGTTCTTCACATATCTACTTCACCAGTCAAGTGTAAATGTGTTCTTCACATATCTGCTTCACGAGTCAAGTGTAAATGTGTTCTTCACATATCTACTTCACGAGTCAAGAGTAAATGTGTTCTTCACATATCTGCTTCACGAGTCAAGTGTAAATGTGTTCTTCACATATCTACTTCACGAGTCAAGTGTAAATGTGTTCTTCACATATCTACTTCACGAGTCAAGTTTAAATGTGTTCTTCACATATCTATCTGGCGAGTCAGGTGTAAATGTGTTTTTCACATATCTACCTGACGAGTCAAGTGTAAATGTGTTCTTCACATATCTACTTGACGAGTCAAATCTCTCCATTGTGTTGGTGTAGATGATAAAGAAAGTTCAAAATCTTTTCTTGTTCTAAAAAGAAAACGATTGGTTATATGTAGAGTTTTGCTAGACATTTTATAGCGTACGTGTAATATTAAGTTTGACATCAAAACAATTAGGATGCACCGAAATCTGACCATTTACTCAAAAATGTCCCCAAAACATTTTGTCCTACCGTTTTAAGCCATAATGGAAAAGGTATGAGTAACATTAAATACTATCAAGAGAAAATTATTTTTACGACGTCACTATCAAGTCATAAATATGGATTTAGCAAATTTAATATCTAATCCATTCTCATAGCTAAGTTCAACAAGTCGATTATTTTTGTAATCCGAAGAAATAATCTCAAACCGTATGTACATGAGATAACACCGGTACGATGATACTTTACCGAGTATATGCGAGTCTTCTTTTCCCGCACAAAATTTTGGCTGTAACCTATTTCACGTTACAGACTTTTGCTGGAGTACCGTCGCGAGGTAGGGATCGATCTGATGTTCAATAGCAACTCCAAGAACATAGTCTGCCTAAGAAAATTGAGATTTAGGACTCATGACAGAAACTGCTTCGGTGCTAATGGGGGAGTGCCGGGCTGGTATTAGGCCTATGTTAGATACGAGAGCTCCACAGTCAGCCCACGTGAAGGCATGCTGTTATAGGGGCGTACTCAGGAATACAGATTAATATTTGCCGTAAGAAGCCAGATATAGACATGGACTGCGGTAAGAAAGTAAATGGGCTATACATGTACTGTGTTTATGACGTTCTACATTTTATTATGTTGGTGTCCGTACATTCGGTTATCTGGCCTTGACAAACGCGTTTTGTTTGTTTGTTTGTTTGTTTGTTTGTTTGTTAACCTTTTTAAGTTCTGAAAATCTGATCCCAGATCTGACTGAGAGATGTGGAAGTTTTCTCCGCATAATTTTTATGACTCTCTTCCGTCGATTTCGTGAGCAAGACACAAAGTAATTTTTGACTCCAAAAGAAAAAAAAAAACATCTCCCTTGAAGAGCTTTGTAAATATTTAAAGCATTCGAGAAGGTCACAATTGAATGTCCGGACAGCATATTTTTTGGTAGAGAGAAGCCCGAGCAACAAAACTCTTTTGTAAAGATGCCATTATGAAGTCATGATGAAGTATGGATTTGGCAAGTTTGATATAACCGCTTCCCGAAGCCAAGATCAAGCCAATCAAAAGCCGGTATTTTTTTCAATTTTGGAAAATAATCTCACACAGAATGTATGTTAGATAACGCTACTATGGTGATATTTTATTGAACGCATGTTTTGACAGTAACACTTTTTTCTCGGTTGTAGCTTTTTGGCTACAAGTTGTCTTCCTGTAAGGGAGAAGCCGTCACGAATTTATGATCGATGTTGTGTTCAGTAACGATTCACGAGAAAACAAAAAAGACGAATCGTGTCTATGGCAAAGTCGTCCCTGGCAACTACTTTTACTTTTTTTTTTCTCCTTTGTCAGACACTCTATGAAACTCTATTTGTTTTTCTTTTGGTTTCATAATTAAGTGTGGAATAAATTACATCTCACAAATCCTCCACAACAGCAGATATGTTTTTGTAGTTGTCCATTTAAGCTATATTGATTGCTATACGAGAAGATTAACATTTGTATCATTTTTGAATCTCCTTTCGGTATGTATGTATACATGCTTGAGGTTTGACCTCGTACTTATCAATTTATGAATGAAATGACGACGAGAAGTCTAAAGGTGTGTGTATACGGACTGTGTCTTCCTGTTGAGTTCATGCCGCCAAAGTGCTACCAGCGAAGACCCCAGACATGACATCATGCCCAATAACCGTACCAACCAGTCCTGCTTCCTTTCTCTGATCTCTCAGTGCTCATCGCCAAGCGAGGCAGCAACAAGTGCCGTGTTTGAAGTCTTTGGTACGATCCGACATGCGTTTGCTCCCACATCTGCCGACGCCCTCTAACCATCAGGCCACGGAGGCGGCTCCATTAGGTATGGATGAATAATAACAAACTCATCTACCTGTGTGAAATTAATAACATGCTATATTTGATAAATACTAGACCACTTAGAATTGAAAGACCATTCTTGTCATCGGTATAAGACTAGAATTATCTGACGATATCTTCCAGTTTTTTAAAGAAATTTTATTATATGTAAACACCTTTGTAAATCAGTCGTTGAATACACTGATTGAACTGAGCTCATTGATGGTCGTATGTCACGCTTGTCACAAGTATGGAGGAGAATCGTATCACTCTTGTCATAAACATGCGGAGAATGGTGTGTCACGCTTGTCACAAATATGGATGAGAGTCGTCTGTCAGGCTTTTCACTAACATGGAGGTGAATGCGCTGTCACGTTTTGTTATAAACATGGGGGAAATCATCTGTCACACTTGTCCCAGATATGAGGAGAATCATGGGTCAAGCTTGTCACAAATATGGGGGGAGAGTTGTCTGTCACGCTTTTCACAGGCAAGGAGGATAATCCACTGACACATTTTGTCAGAAATATGGAGGAGTATCATCTGTCATGCTTGTCACAAGCATGGAGAAGAATCGTGTGTCACGCTTGTCACAAATATGGAGAAGAATCGTCTTTCAGGCTTGTTACAAGCATGGAAGAGAATCATGTGTCACGCTTGTCAAAAATATTGGAGAAAATCGTCTGTCAAGCTTGTCACAAACATGGAGGTGAATGCGCTGTCACGTTTTGTCAGAAACTTGGAGGAGAATCGTGTGTGACACCCGTGACAAACATGGAAGAGAATGGTGTGCCATTCTTGTCACAAACATGGAAGAGAATCGTGTGTCATTCTTGTCACAAACATGGAGAAGAATGGTGTGTCACTCTTGTCAAAAAACATGGAGGGGAATGGTGTGTCACGCTTGTTTACAGGCATGGAGGAGATCCTTGTCACAGATATGGAGCAGAATCTGCTGCTTGTCACCAAATCTGAATACACGTTGGCAAAAGTTCAAAATCAATGTCTCAATCAGCGGGTAGCAATTTATCAAGTCATAGACACTGGAATTCCATACACCTCATGCAATGTTTAACGGTTTAATTTCCAAACTCTGATATCTCGAAATACCTAAATGCAGTACAAAACACATTTATTTCATGTCATTTATTTCCTTGGCGTAATTTTGTTCCGATCTTTCCGTTGTCGCCATTAAACAGACAAATCAGAAGCTTAACAAGGTATAACACACTTGTGCGACTCGAACTTTTCCCCCAAAATAAGCCCTGTCATTTGAGTGACGGCTGGATAAAAGAGGCTATCTAAAGTTATGGTCAAATACTTCACTTTCATCTGTGCTGTACATATAAAGAAACCCAAATATAGTGCACTCTTCTTTATCGATCAACAGTCGTATAATATAACGTCTGACTTAGACGATATTCTTCCCATTCTGACGTGTCCGAGCAAAAGGCTGGGAGGCTTACCTTGGCATATTCTGATATGTCCTGTTTTTAGCGAATTTCTAAAACCAGATCAGATATCCCTCCTCAGTGGGCTTAAGTCTGCCTCCCAGGACTAGAGTCGTGTTACGACAGTCAAGTATTTTGTGGCCAACCAGCTTTATCTATCTACAGACAGGAATTTATCATTGATAGAACTCTATTCCCATCTATCTGAGAGGATATTTGTTGACAAAGTTTGGATGACGCTACAGACATGTTGTTCATGATGAAAAGAGATTCTTAGAAATGTGCTGTTAGAGGAGCAATCTGGATATTAGGTGCCGGTCTTACCTGTTGCCTTACCTTATATTGTTGCATTTTGAACGTGATAATCATGAAGAAATCATGCGGGTCAAATTTTTAATTTTTTAGTACATGTACATACAATAACATACAATACACCATGTATAGGATAGAGTTCATAATGTAACATCTTCACGATTTTGACGGGGCGGAACGATAAATAAATCGTGAAGATGTTACATAGTGAAATCTATCCGGTTTAGCCGACTGATTGGCTCTTATAGATAAGGCTACGCCGTTTTACTTGTGCGCTCTACTACTCAGAGGCCTTGCACGTGTTTGATTGTGTTGATTTGTATCTGACGTTTCCCGCGTCGGTCAGTATATGTAACAGTTTGCTTGGTCCCGCCCAGCAGGTCTTCGTGTGAAAATCTTTTCTACCTAGAGCCGATCTGTCGTCAATACAGTGGTAGTCCCGGCTGTTTTTGCAAAGTAACAGTTTTGATGTTATTTTAAAATTAAAGCCAGCCTCTATCATAACTCTAATTAACTAGAGTTTCTCCTGTAATTCTTACATATTTTCGCATGTTTGCAAAGTGTTTAGTCAAGAATATTCTGAATGCATTACTGTGAAGACCGAGAAAATTGTCCTCTTTGTCAACTCCAGAAATTGGTCAATGCAATGCCTCCACAATCAAGTTATCAGCATGCATAAATTGCACTGGAAGCCACATTTTCATATGCAAAAAATGGTTGCGGAATTTAATTTTTGAGTAATTTACGTTTATGTTGATATTTGTTTGGTTACTTTTTAGGGATCGTTTTCAGAAGTATTTCGTCTTCACCATGACGACGTATCTTTTGTAACACGCCAAACCCATTGCCGGCATATTTATACTGCTGCCTCCGTGAAATATCATAGCACGAAATTAGGCACGAAACACATTCACACTCTGGCAGAGGTAAAGTCACGAGGCCATATTTCACCGGTTACGTGTGGCTATTTATACACACATGCACCCACACGCGCGCATACACGCACAACCCACACACGCATAAACAAACGCATACACGCAAGCACTCACACACACACATACACGCACGCACACAAACACGCATACTCTTACGCACGCACACACGCGCATACACGAATCACCGTAGCCGAAGAGAGAATCCGCGCGGTGGTTATCTCCCATTATATATACATATACACAGTTAACAACTTACATAAAAGGGACAAGTCATATCACAATATCAAGACACTCAACGATTATATTTACTCAGATATGTAGTTGCAGTTAAGACACATATCTGATGAATCAAATCTGAAGCAAAGTCTAAATACGCCTACATAACAGAGTGCATTTGACATTTATTATCAACGGTTTAGTAGATTAATCAGGCAGCTCCTGGAATGATGTCTGACTAACGCCTTGTCCACATGTACGTGTCCGCTGCTAACGCTCCGAGATTCGAAATTATTATAGATATGCCCTTGGTGTCATTCCAACTTGTTCGTATAGTCTGTCTTTATCATTATCTCGTGAAATATGGAAAACAATTTCTTGGATCTATCCCAGTAAAGTGCTGTCTGTCAGGGGAATAGCTCAACCGCCTGTCTTTTGGTAGATGTTAAATATTACATGGAATATTCGCATATAATGTCCGCATAAATGGACTTGCTTGTGATAATGAAGATATATTTGTCTGGGTACTGGGTGGAATAGTGGCACAGACAGCCATACAGATTCTGATCTGAGTTGATTCGTCATCTGGACACAACTGCCAACATTTCGAAACTTTATCTAATTTCCAATATAAAGTAATATAACATATGTTAGGATTTTATCAGCTTTGAAACTTTACAACAATATGCTTGGCTGAAATATTTCTGGACCGTTAAGGGAAGTATATTGGTGACATGATGTGTTTCCCGTCACTTGTTCCACCTTGTTCTCACCAGAAAAGGGACAACCTCCGAAATAATTAGGAGGAGAAGAAGAAGAAACAAACACTTTGGTTCTAAATTTTCGACTGACAAACTTTACATAACAATAGAAAATTTGTCATACAAACAGTTTGCCCAAAACAACCTGTGAATATTGATATCCAGCCTTTGCATCCAGTGGAGACCTGAATCCTGTGAGTCGACTGTGCTGATTTGAACTGATGCCATTGATCGGATCCTATTATTTAATGTTAGAGACACCCATCAATGGTCGACAATGTGTAGATGATGTTTTTGATATTTAGGTTGTAGCTCATTTGCAATTGGTAGCATCGATCGGCTTGTCATTCATGAACACCTACGTCCTCTAATGGAACAGAGGACATTTAGCCGCCTAAGGAGACCATCCCGTACCAATCCGACCAGTTACTATGGGTCTCTTCTGGGATCCCTACTGGGAGACTTAGGAATGTCAGAGCGATAGCAGAGGACACACAGACAAAGCTGTTTGTCACGCAGGACTGGCCGAGCGTCGTGCCTAAACTACTGAACAGTTAAAGGTAACGTATACTGGCTGTACTTCAGTTTCAAATCAATATGGAAATATCCGTCTTAAACACAGGGTAATATTTGACTGAGCATTATCTCTCAGTTTCTTGATTCTATTAGATGAACCGCCTGCATGAAGAAATCACCGAGTATAGACAAATAATCACGAGCCTTGTTAGTATACTTGTGCTTTGTGGAATCTTATCACTGTGTATTATCTGGTAAAATGTCACTGAATGCAAATGTTCTACCCTGCAATGTAGCTGTACCTGGACTTTATACAAGATTTAAACTATGATGAAAACATAAGTTTTGAATGAGCCTACATATCTGACTCCTCATCGTTAACAAATTTCTTGAAATTGTGATATGAAATGTCTGTTCCATTTAAACCACTGCCGATACTTTTGGTGTACAGGTTCACGCCTTTCCAAGAAAATGATGCAAGTTAGGAAGGTATTAGCTTTATGGGGGAAAGTTCAAAACCCTTAAAGTAGTTAAAGCCTATATTAGCGAGAAAGTCATCAACCCAAGAAACCGGTGCAGGAATTTAGCTCCAAAGGGAATGGACAAGAATGGACACAGCACACACACCGTTCTGCTTTCACTACCCTTTCCCGCCCACCGATTCTGGCTATTTATGGTATCTGCTTTGTCAACTATACTCAGTTTGCTTGCCACACACTATATTCACGTACTGATAAACCGAAAACTCCCAATACGGTTCTAATATTCATCACTGTTACTGGCTATTGTGTATTGTGTATGATGAAGACGTATAGACAGGCTAGCGTTGTCTGAATTCAATAACGTATTTTGTATATTTGTTCGAGTGATAAGTGTAAGACAAATCAATAAAATTAACCGATTTTAGAGACAATTAATTTGGACGTTGTAAAATGGTTATCCGGTTTTGAAATCTGCAAAAATTACTCCCATCTTGAAAAGTGGTGACGCCAATGACATCACAAACTACAGTCCTATCTCGGTATTACCTAGTCTGAGCAAAGTAATGAAAAAAATAGTTGTAAACATGATGAATGATTTTCTGACAGCCAATGACATCGTTTCGCCAACCAATTTGGTTTTAGAACTAGGCACTCTACAACCCAGGCGGCGTGCACTCTATACAACTACCTCATAGTTGCCAAGGACGCCAAGCAAAATTCTGTCATGTTTTTCCTTGACCTGTCTAAAGCTTTTGATGTCAAATGTCAAAATGTCAAGAGCTTTTGACACTGTCAACCACAAAATCCTTCTACAAAAACTCGAATACTATGGATTTCGAGCTCACATCATCCGTAAATCAACTGACCGGAGTAAATCAATGGTCTTCTCAAAGTACATGTACCCGACAAATCTCCACGGTTCTTTTTTACAAAGCCATTTTTGTCCAGACCAGAAGTTTAGGCCCAGTGCTCTTTATGAAACAAAATATGAGAAACATGATTTTCAAACTTAAGTGAGACTTTGTTACGACAGTCAACAGAAAATTACATAAAAGCAGCAAATAGGAGGATTATATAAAAGCAGCAAATAGGAGGACTACATACAAGCGGCAAATAGGAGGACTACACACAGGCAGGAAACAGGAGGATTACACACAAGTAGCAAATAAGAGGACTACATACAAGAAGCAAACAGGAGGATTACATACAAGCAGCAAATAGGAGGACTACATACAAACAGAAAACAGGAGGACTATATACAAGCAGCAAACAGGAGGACTACATACAAGCAGGAAAAAGGAGGTGTACATACAAGCAGCAAATAGGAGGACTACATCTGGCGGCAAATAAGAGGACCACATACAAGCAGTGAATAGGAGGACTACATACAAGCAGGAAAAAGGAAGACTACATACAAGCGGCAAATAGGAGGACTACATACAAACAGAAAACAGGAGGACTATATACAAGCAGCAAACAGGAGGACTACATACAAGCAGGAAAAAGGAGGTGTACATACAAGCAGTAAATAGGAGGACTACATACAAGCAGCAAATAGGAGGACTACATACAAGCAGGAAAAAGGAGGTGTACATACAAGCAGTAAATAGGAGGACTACACACATGCAGGAAACAGGAGGATTACATACAAGTAGCAAATAAGAGGACTACATACAAGAAGCAAATAGGAGGATTACATACAAGCAGCAAATAAGGAGACTACATACAAGCAATGAATAGGAGGACTACATACAAGCAGTAAATAGGAGGACTACATACAAGCAGTAAATAGGAGGACCACATACAAGCAGGAAAAAGGAGGTGTACATACAAGCAGTAAATAGGAGGACTACATACAAGCAGCAAATAGGAGGATTACATACAAGCAGGAAAAAGGAGGTGTACATACAAGCAGTAAATAGGAGGACTACATCTGGCGGCAAATAGGAGGACTACATACAAACAGTAAATAGGAGGACTACATACAAGCAGGAAAAAGGAAGACTACATACAAGCAGCAAATAGGAGGACTACATACAAACAGAAAACAGAAAGACTATATACAAGCAGCAAACAGGAGGACTACATACAAGCAGGAAAAAGGAGGTGTACATACAAGCAGTAAATAGGAGGACTACATACAAGCAGCAAATAGGAGGACTACATACAAGCAGGAAAAAGGAGGTGTACATACAAGCAATGAATAGGAGGACTACATCTGGCGGCAAATAGGAGGACAACATACAAGCAGTAAATAGGAGGACTACATACAAGCGGCAAATAGGAGGACTACATACAAGCAGGAAAATGGAGGTGTACATACAAGCAGCAAATAGGAGGACTACATACAAGCAGCAAATAGGAGGACTACATACAAGCAGGGAAAAGGAGGTGTACATACAAGCAGTAAATAGGAGGACTACATACAAGCGGCAAATAGGAGGACTACATACAAGCAGGAAAAAGGAGGTGTACATACAAGCAGCAAATAGGAGGACTACATACAAGAGGCAAATAGGAGGACTACATACAAGCAGGAAAAAGGAGGATTACATACAAGCAGTAAATAGGAGGACTACATACAAGCGGCAAATAGGAGAACTACATACAAGCAGGAAACAGGAGGATTACATACAAGCAGTAAATAGGAGGACTACATACAAGCAGGAAAAAGGAGGTGTACATACATGCAGTAAATAGGAGGACTACATGCAAGCGGCAAATAGGAGGACTACATACAACAAACAAATACGAGGACGACATACAAACAGGAAACAGGAGGTCCACTCACATGCAGTAAACAGACAGGTAGAGAGTTATAGCCAGATACATGCAATAAAATCATGTGCAGAATAGAATTAAAAACGAATGCCATTGAGAGTAAGACCAGAGTAAGACTAGAGCAGTGACGAAGGTGTTATAGCCGGCCAATGATCACACAAAACCGGAGAAATATGGCCAGCTCTCAGTTTACCAAAGTCAGAATTTTATTTTGACTGTTCTTGCAGATGCACAAATACTAGCAATTTACATACTCTCTATCACTATGGCTTAAGCAGAATTAGGTAAAAAGAAATGCAGTGCTCTTAATCAGCCTTTAGTAGACGTCACTGGTCTAGAATGAAAAATGCAGTGTCATCACATTCAATATACAATCACATTAAAACAATGCCAAGGGAAGGTTCAGGCAATAAATACATCATCCCAGATTGCTAAGCAAGCAATTTAAGTCATTTAAAAGATCAGTCCAAAATCGTTTTGTAAAAATGGGCCCTAACAAATGCGCCCCATTTGCATTTAGTCTACC
Organism: Liolophura sinensis; assembly: GCF_032854445.1. Classification (NCBI taxonomy): domain Eukaryota; kingdom Metazoa; phylum Mollusca; class Polyplacophora; order Chitonida; family Chitonidae; genus Liolophura; species Liolophura sinensis. Next base: position 29,582,749 of record NC_088304.1, on the reverse strand, counting down.
CTCGATCAAATCTGTATCGGATAGCCTTTTATAGGAGCTACATGAGCTATGAGCAGGAAGAAGCCTTCTAAAACCATGTAGGCATAGGGTGCGGTATGCTACAAGAAGCCACCGGCAGGATGTTACCTAACTAATGTCGAGCCTTATAACCATGTAGGCATTGGGTGAGGCCTGCTACAAGAAGCAACCGACAGGATGTTACCTAACTAATGTCGAGCCTTATAACCATGTAGGCATAGGGTGAGGCCTGCTACAAGAAGCAACCGGCAGGATGTTACCTAACTAATGTAGAGCCTTATAACCATGTAGGCATTGGGTGAGACCTGCTACAAGAAGCCACCGACAGGATGTTACCTAATGTCGAGCCTTATAACCATGTAGGCATTGGGTGCGGCCTGCTACAAGAAGTCACCGGCCGGATGTTACCTAACTAATGTCGAGCCTTATAACCATGTAGGCATTGGGTGAGGCCTGCTACAAGAAGCCACCGACAGGATGTTATCTAACTAATGTCGAGCCTTATAACCATGTAGGCATTGGGTGAGGCCTGCTACAAGAAGCCACCGACAGGATGTTACCTAATGTCGAGCCTTATAACCATGTAGGCATTGGGTGCGGCCTGCTACAAGAAGTCACCGGCCGGATGTTACCTAACTAATGTCGAGCCTTATAACCATGTAGGTATTGGGTGAGGCCTGCTACAAGAAGCCACCGACAGGATGTTATCTAACTAATGTCGAGCCTTATAACCATGTAGGCATTGGGTGAGGCCCGCTACAAGAAGTCACCGGCAGGATGTTACCTAACTTATGTCGAGCCTTATAACCATGTAGGCATTGGGTGAGGCCTGCTACAAGAAGCAACCGACAGGATGTTACCTAACTAATGTCGAGCCTTATAACCATGTAGGCATTGGGTGAGGCCTGCTACAAGAAATCACCGGCAGGATGTTACCTAACTAATGTCGAGCCTTATAACCATGTAGGCATAGGGTGCGGCCTGCTACAAGAAGCCACCGACCGGATGTTATCTAACTAATGTCGAGCCTTATAACCATGTAGGCATTGGGTGAGGCCTGCTACAAGAAGCAACCGACCGGATGTTACCTAACTAATGTCGAGCCTTATAACCATGTAGGCATAGGGTGAGGCCTGCTATAAGAAATCACCGACCGGATGTTACCTAACTAATGTCGAGCCTTATAACCATTTCGGCATTGGGTGCGGCATGCTACAAGAAGTCTTCGGCCGGACGTTACCTAACTAATGTCGAGCCTTATAACCATGAAGGCATAGGGTGCGGCCTGCTACAAGAAGCCACCGGCCGGATGTTATCTAAATAATGTCGAAAGCAACGTTTAACCCAAATCAAACAAATTGATCAGTGAAATTTTTGGGTAGTTTTCGTGGATCCGCCTTAGTGAGTATTTTTCCAGATTAAAAACTATGCATAACAAACGTTATTTTTTTACAAAGTCGTTTTAAAAACTGAGACTTTCATCGGATTATTTCCAGCCTGTGCGCATATTGAAAACGAACAAAGAAACACAGCCTTTAAAATTAGAAATAGTCACGAAACACGAAGATGAAACAGCCTCCTTGAGGCGATTTCTTTCCTGTCGGTGAATTTTTTTTTATTGGTAATCCAGTTTGTGTGTCAGACTTTCTTCTCCACGCCGTCTGAGTTGAGTTTCTACACTCCAGGCAAGAGGACCCGAAATGGATCATGGACGAGGAGTTGGGGCAAAGTAGTAGTGACCACCTTGTCGATGCTCTGTTAATAATCTTACATGCGAATCTAATAACAACATGAAAGTTCTGCAGAAGACATATATCGTTACTTTAACGACAGACTTTATGAAAAACACCGCAATACCCGTGTTGTCTACTATGTTTGTTCTGTTTGATAATTTTTGTCCCGAAATTGCAGATAAGACCGGGCTATTGATTTTCGCAACAGAAAGCGCTTACACTGAAATGAGTAGATCTGTACTCCAGCCACAATGTCATGCTAGTTTGCTGTACCAGTGTTCTTAGACCACGTTTTCTCGAAAATCACAGTCTATCGAAAGCCTGTCACCTGCTGCCTGTTTTCCGAACCAGCTGCAAACTGCGCCTGACATATTTTCCATGGCAACATATAGTGAATGTATACGTCGCCGTGATAAATGTGCCTGGTGTAGAGCTGCGACAGCTTTTTAAAACGGACCACATACATCACACCCCGAGGATTCCTAAAGCTCTGCAGTAAAGTGCTTTGAAAGACGAAATTGAAAATGTGTCGTGGATACAAGAAGGATTTATTTATTTATTTAAGAAGGATTTAAGTTGAGGAAAATGACAGCTCAGGGTGCGAGCGCCACCTGATCCTTGCTATAATTTAGACGTACAACATATCAATGTGCAGAGCTTGTGTTTTTACCTGTTACTAACGAAAGGCAAGTTTGGGAGCGAGTATGACCGATTTTACTGAGAGTTTAATATAAGCCACTGGGTAAGAGAAATAGACTTATAGTGTCCCATCAAAAAGAAATTCTTGTCTGGAGATCATAGAGAAAGCTGGCAAAATAAACGACTTGTCACACAACTCTTGTCCTGAAGCCAAGTTTAAGCCTTCTAACGGGGATATTTCACCTGCATCTTTAGTATGTTTATTGTATTTTGAAGATGGAGATGTAAGCTATGTAGTAAGATTTACCAGCCTTGATACTTATGGGATTATACGAGAAGTTTATTATGTAAGTAGCACCATGTTGTGTTTTCCCTTATTAGCTCCACTCTGTGCCTTCTAAAATTGGAAATAAGTAATTATATGTTTGCACAATTTTAAATATTCCCAAATGCTCATTCTTATAAAACTGTAAATATTGCGACAGATCTGTGACATCCCATGGAGACTCTCGGTCTGCCGTGCTCATTTTAAATGATGCCATTAGTTTGATCATGCTATTTATCCACATCCCATCCATGGTGGACATTGAGTAGACCGTGTTTTGATATTCAGGACGTCTGTTTACACGTCTGAATCGCAAAAGCGGGAACAATCCGTTTGGGACCAGATGATATAGAGAACAATCGACCGTCTGAGGGGATCATCCGTCCCGAAACTGCCAATTATTTTGGATCTCATAGAGATCCCTTCTGTGAGACTCATTGCTCTTGATTCCCAAAATGCCACGGTCTTTGATATTGTGAAGTAAATTAAGAGTGAAGAATGACATTTTTGTATGAAACGGGGGAGCTGGCGTTGCAGTCTTAAAATTCCGTGAACTCGTTCCATGAACTTCAGCCTCGTTGAGATATTGGACAGGAGAGCTTAACCACTGTTTGGACATAATAATTGTTCAAACCACGCACTTTCTTGGGAATAACACAAAACGCATTGTTATCAACTGGATGAGGCATACATGTCAGAGCCAAGCTTTGGCAACCTGAGAAATGACCCTGCCTTCAAGACGCCTTAAGTTAAAACAGGCATCACTAACTCCGTGAACACGTAACTTTTAAGGTCGACATGTCGATAAGTCAAGGTGATATATTCCGTATAGTGTGTGGAAGCCAGGTTATTCATCGAGTGCGGCCGTCGTATAATTGAAATATTCTTGAATACGGCTTAAAACACTAAGTAAATAAATAAATGTAGGTCACGTGAGACCATTAACCTTCTGGGGACAACCGGGCACAATGCACCAGCCAGCAACTTCGTAAACACGTTACACCCAGGCAATGTGTTAACAGCAATTCCGTAAACACTTTACACCCTGACAATGTGTTGACAGCACATTTGAGTGTTACGTGACTTTGCATGACGACATGGCCGAAGGGGTTAGCATGCGAGCGCGGAGCACTGACCCTGGAGCCCCCTACCATTAAGGTTACTGTGGTTTCAAGTCAAGCTCATGCTGACTTCCTCTCCGGCCGTCCATTGGAAGGTCTGCCAACAACCTGCGGATGGTCGTGGCTTTCCCCTGGTCTCTGTCTAGTTTCCTCCCATCATGATACTGGTCGCCATCGTATAAGCGAATTATTCTTGAGTACGGCGTAAAGCACGAATCAAACAAATAATTAAATGAAGGAATAAAGAAAGAAATAAATAAATGACGTTACAGTCAAATAAAAACATCACGTATACTGTCAGTCACACCGGGTTTTATTGAGGCTAAAAGATCAAAACCAGAAGGCAAAGCCATGTCTCATGCAGTGATGGATTTGAGGTTGAACTCCGTGCTAAGAAATTTGTCACTGATTGCAGTCAGGTTAAAAATATAATTAAGACGTACATCATAGAGAGAAAAACCAGAGCAGCAACGACAGTGTGATATTTGGCATATGGTCCCTTTTAACCAGTGAAATACGGCCTCTTGTCAATTTACCTCAGTTAGGGTTTTATTCCGTAAATGCATATTAGCAGCAAATCACAGATCCCCTAGCACAATGGCTTAAGCAGAATAAGGTAAGAAAAAACAATAACAAAAAAAAACAATGCACTGATGTTAACTGCAATTCATTGGACGTCACTGCTCAAGAGTTACTCAAAATGTTGTGCTGTCATCACATCTAACGTACAATAACAATAAAAGTGCAGGAAACAGCATTGCCCCTAGTGAAAGCTGACCTTTGGCAATTGCCTGAAAAATTGTCTTACTTAAGTGCGCCGAATTTGCGATGGCTCTGTTGGAACACCAGGCACCGGTATCACGACTCGATCTTAGAATTAAGTCAAAATTTTAATCATTAATTTTTTAATGCTCCTTTCAATAATTTTAGCTGAAATTTGATGTACGATAACTTCCCCAGACGTTACGTTGGCAAACAATAATTCGACTTTGTTACATCAGCAATAACAAATTTAAACCGCTTTAAAATTTTGACTTAAATTTACGATTGCTTCGTGATTCCGGGGCCAGGCTTACTTGGTAGGGATCCTCTAAGTCCTCACGAACCAGCTGGTATTTTATCGCATATGGTGAAGAAACAGGTCAATAATGGCCAATTACATAGTCAACGTTTAAACCATATATTCTCGTAATCTTTTGAATCTGTCATAAAGTTTAATTGTCAAAATGCACCTTTATACCGGTAATCAACTGTTAAGTAATCCAGTCACGGCGCTCTTGGAGTGACAGACGGTTTGTCTGTGTGATCTCTATCTTAGTTCTGGGATTCCGGAGCCTCACAGAAGGGATCTGTAAGAGCTCAAGGATAATTGCCGGGATCGGGATGGGATGACCCTCTTAAACAGTGGATTTTGCCCTCTTTTTTTCTCAAGTTCCCCACAGAGGATGTCTGTGTGTATCAATGAAAGGTTGATCGACACCGCCTTCTGCGAATCATCAGGAACAGACGGTGTAGAAATCAGAATATCATGTACACATTGTCGGCTATGGATGGGAAGCTCCAAACATTAATAGGACCCGGCTAACAGCATCATCTAAAATCAGCACGGTGGGCCGGTAGGATTAGCATCTCTAGGGGAGAATTATACTTTAGAACCAATACCTTTCTTCGTGTATTATGATGAGAACATTTACTTTGACAACACGAACACGAAAAGTTTTCTATAGGAGACAGATTGGAATTATAGTGATTAAAAACACAAGACAATGCCACTTACATAACAAATCTCCTGTATAGGCCCAAACGTTTGCCTCTCTATGGCCTCGGGGTGTCAACGCTGATAAATCGTATCGCTGTTACATGGCTACACTGGAAATCTTGTAAAGATGTGCCGTCCCCTTGGCATTGCTAAGCACTCCTCTCAGTGTAGAAAGGTCCAGATTTTGACGGTCAACCTGTGTCAAGAATTTTATGACCGTGAAATGACTAATCAAGTCAGATCAGAATGTATATGGCTGTCGGTGCCAATATTCCATCCACTACCCAGACAAATAAGTCTTCATTATCGCAAGTATGTCCATATATGCGGAGCACAGGCGTCTGTGTTACCAGTACCTGGACCACTGCTCTAGATATTAATGAACACCGAACATGTCGATAATTAAGCTGGAATGACACCAAGAGACTATTCATTACAGTTACTAGCCTTGATTTGTTAAATGTTAACGTCTTTCTCCTGTTGCGAGGCAAACTGATACTGAAGAATTGACATCCTTGCTTCGAGTCGTATGGATTGGCTGTGTGATTAAAAAACAAAGGAACTATGCCTTGCATACTTCAAAATGCAACCCCAGATTTTAATATAAAAAAACTGAATTCAGCCAACGTGTGATATTTTGAAAGTTCTAATCTTACATGATCATGATCAGTACATGATCAGTGCGTTGATTTCTAATATCTTTAATCTCACGATACAAATTGCTTTTAGTCCGTGCTTTCTTGTTGTCACGAGATACTGGACAATAAACACATTTCTGTTTGTCCAGGCACAAGCGTGTTGAGTCTGACATAGGAAACAGAAAACCTTATCTATAGTCCATTATCTCTTCACTCTGCAAAGTTGGACATACAGGTGATGTCTAGGAAATAACAACTAAGTTATTAAGTTTTTGTAGGGACAGAGCGGTCGCAGCGTTCCATTTGACTTTACTTGTGTTCAAGATTAGGTTCAAAGCGTTGGCTTTATTTTGAGCTAAGCCTGGCGAGTACCATTGCCCAGATGTAGAGACAGCAATGTTACGTGTACACACTCCAGGTAATTTCCGGTGGAGACTTGAGCGGAAATGAGCTCCCATATCTATGCCTCAGACCCTCATTAATTTTCCATAAGTGACAATGTTAACGTTTAGCACTGTAGCTCAGTCCCAAACATTCCATGGCCAATAAGCTTTGGTGCATACCTGGCTCAGGCTGCTGTGAGAAAAGAAGCCATAAAAGTCTTGACACAGGTTGACCGTAAAAATCTGGACCTTTCGCTGAGAGGGGTGCCTAGGAATGTCAAGGGGACGGCACTTGCAGCCTCATCTGTCTCCTTGTGTCCTCTCGCCCAGAATTTCAAACTGTCATCATAAGAGCGTATACCTGCCCAAACTTAGACCATTTCTATCCTTTTGATACCATGCATGCACTTGTGCACCACAAATGGCAGGCTGGCAGCGAAAGAGACTCTACGCCCTAAAATACACGGAATTACATTCCTAACGTAAGTGCTAATAGGGTGCAGCTTCCAGACAGTTTGACTAGTGTTCTTAAGATACTTCTTCTTTTCTGGAAACTATACTTTTATATAACGCCAGTGACAAAATGTCAAACTTAGAAATATAAGTTATTTCTTATCGAGTCCTCTGAGAAACTAATACATTTACCTGACCCGTATCGACTTATTTGGTCTCTCTATATAGGCTACATGGATGCAAGACGATATCGAATACGTTCTGATATCAAACTCAAATGGGACGTTCATGCAAAGTATGTCAGCTTTATTCATACAGCCGAAGGTCTGCCTGCAATTTGGTATGGTCGAATTTTCCCCTGGGCTTTCACCGGTCATAATGCCGGCTTCCGTCGTGTATACCCTTGAATAACTCCAGCCAAATGAACAAATAAATTCATTCAGTCCAGTAGGATATGTCTAAAAAGAAAAATCATGTTAGTTACATTTCAGGGAAACTTAAAATAGTACAAATGTTTTCTTCTGAAATGCGTAAGGAGTAAAGTTACATCATGTGTGCAATGGATGTGGAAATCCTCTGCTAATGTTGTCAGTTTTGTTGGAATTCAGTTTGCGTGTCTGTGGGGTGCTTTGGGATTTAGACGTCTGGAGGACAAGCCTTCGCAAAAGAAGTGAGCTGTAAAGTGGTTCAATGTCTGTAAATTGATGAAGTGCTTTGAGCAATTACATACTTAAACGAAGATCGATTTTGAGCTGGTGCCAAGCCGCGGCTGGGTAGTTTTTATTTACTAACAAAACAATATGGAATGTTTGAACACACAGGGGTCAAGCGGCAAATTCATAAAAAATGAGTGCCAAAGTGAATTAACTGTATGTAGGGATACCATTATAACAAACTTTACCATATCACAGACACAGTATCGCTTCTTAAAGGATACATGAAAAGACATGAAAAAAAGAATATTTGGGTTGAAAAAAATGAAGAACGATATACTAAAATAAAGTAGTGGTCGGAAATATTCGGAAATGACGTCATCGATGAGCATATTGGAAACGCTGGACCAGCTTCGCTCACCCATTTCGCAATATGTTTTGTGGATATTGTAATTTAAGTAAACAGTCAGAATTTGGTGCATCCTTCGTTCATGACATATTTAAAAGTACACACACGCTATAGTGCATCAAGCAAAACCCTCCATTTAATCATTCATTTTCTTTTCGAAACAAAAAAAAGATTTTCAGCTGTCTGTATTTTCGGCATCAAAATAACAATGAGGTGGGAACTAGCTGTCCGAAGAACGCCTATACGCGTAACATGGCTTCGGATACAAAAGGCTATATTCGGGATTTGAACTGCCCCATGTATAAGGTGAGAAACTACCGATGTTAGCATTTAAGAACTGCTGCACATACAGATTAGAGACGGCCTATACGTTATATCCCTTTTGTTGCCCCAATAGTATTTTTGCTAGATTCTCATATCGAATAACGGATAGATCTGATGAGTGTTCTGTCAAAAACAAACTCATCTCCGGGGCTCATAGATTAAGCTGACCGACCACAAAACGGCTTGGCTGTCCTAACACGGCCAAGGTTCTATAGGAGCCAGCTTTAAGCACAGTGTCGGTAAATATTTACCCTTTGCTTGAGAAAAAAAACCTGAATATTTCAGGTCTAGAAAACATCGATTGTCCCAAACTATCTTTTGGCAAGCTATATGGCCAGACTACATCTTTCAATATATGTAATATGTAATATTGTGAAGCATAACATACCAGCTGACCTCCCTCTTCATATTGACTTTTTGTGTGTGTTACTTCTTTCTTCTTTTTTTCCTTATGTTTCAAAAAGTTACAAAATTCAGGTTTCAACGACTCCAGTTTTCAGGATTCTATGTACTCCTCACAGTGGCGGTCCTTTTCAAGTCATTGGCAAATCCTGTTTGTTTTTTATCCTACTTACTGTGTACGGAATTCCTCTTTAGACGTATAGCCGTTCAGATCCACGAATTTCGTGTCCGATAACGAATGAGGACAGATGGGTGGTAGACCAATTTTTTTTAGCACCGGGAAAGAAAATCGTGGCGCCTTTTTACTTTTGACCAATCAACTTCGACAATGTTGTTGTACTTAGTAGCTTCATTCGAGCCATGGCATGGGGGAACGAGTGAGTTGACCTGCTGATTACTGTTAACAGGAATACACTATTATAGGAATGTGGGAAAAAGGTGCTCAGGGTGTGAGATTTGATAGCGGTAAATTGACTGTAGTTTAGCGGCCAGGCGTACTTCAGATAGTATCTGAAACTGGCTACCTTATGATATTTAATAGCTAAAAACCGTATAATACATTCCACGTTAGAAAAAATGCACTTAAAATAGATCCAGTAACTGTAACGCTGTGTTATTAACTTCTCGATCAGGCGCCATTAGTTGTATTTGGAGGTGCGTTACAGATCAGCTAGTGCTTCATACGTGACAGATTAGCTAGTGCTTCATACGTTACAGATCAGCTAGTGTTCCATATGTTACAGATCAGCTAGTGTTCCATATGTTACAGATCAGGTTGTGCTTCATACCATTGCAGTAGGTCTACCCTGCACGGAAATTCCGTGCCCTATAGTCGACTGTGTGACTACAACCTACCGAAAACGTAACTGACCCCGAAATTTGATTCGAATTCTGCACCCATTTCCGGGCCTAGTGTGAACGCGGCTTAACATTACTCAGAGGCCTCTCTACCTGGTGACTCGTCGGAAATAACACACATTTGAGTATGGCTTCAATTATTCCGGTTTCAAAAAGTAGAGAAGACACTGAATTTGGCCACGGTAACCTCTTAATTTGATTGGATTAGGCTATAAAATTCTAACAAGCTAGGTAATTTCTACTGCTCCATTGATAATGTGTTTATAGCTGTATTGCAGGCAGAAAGAAATAGAATTGTATCGTCTGTAATCTAAAGCACTATTCTTCCTCTGTTTTCTGTGTTTAATGCTATCTGAGAGTTTTGGCGGCACCCAGCTCGCTGCTTTGTCTCATGCTTTAGGGCAGAACCTACAGACGTCAGGAACATCGGACTACCGACAGGCATGGGCTGTAAACAATGTGTCGTGGTAAACTGATCCAGTGTTTTAAGCAATTACGTTATCGATTTACAAGATTCTACGCCATAAATGGTTGTAACTAGATGTATGTATGTGCTAGAAGGAGTTCATCTAAGAACTGAATGGTCTGACTGGCTAAACACAAAATTGTCTTTAAGTGCTTTTAGTTAGGTTAGGAAGCATTCCTTTCACCATTTGATTGCCAACACTAAAGTACAGTATTATTTCATAAGGGCACATTACGCTTCATAGCTCATCACCAAAAAACTTCCAGTTTACTGTTCCCCTCAAAAAATATAATCGAATGTTCAAAGTTGAACTTAAAAAAAGCAACAAAAAATAGCTTTAGGACTCCCTAGGGCTCCGAAATAAGCACTCCATTTGCGCTAGAAATCAGTACGCTTTCCCGCATCAGGTAGCAAAGATGATTACAAAAACTTATAATTAATGTATATCGTAAAAAATGTACTTTTTTTATGTAAAAGCTTCTTCCTGATATTTATCATAATTAGATGAGTTATAATTCGGCTTGTAAATTCATGGATCTTTCAAATTGGTGTTGCCAGCTTATTCAACGAATTCAACGTTCAGACTTCCCAAACACTCAGAATCAATCTAAAAGCGATGAATCAGTAACGTTTGACAGCTTAAAAGCAAAAACGATTCAATGAGAAATAGTTTTCATTCACCCGTTTCCAAAACCCTCGAGAAAAACGACCTGAGGGAATTGAATTTTGAAAGTGATTTTGGAGAAGAGTTAGCCGATTAAAATTAATTAAACTTCTCCAGAGAAAAACGAAGAAATTTAATCCTAATTACTGACAAGGAAAAACTTGAGAATTAACGACTTGCTACTTGTAACTGAGCTGGCGTCGAGGTAAAGCCAGGGGTGGTGGTGTAATTTCTGCATTTGCGCAGTTAGTCAAATTGTGAAGAAATTATACAATCTGCAGAAAAGCCTGGTGAATTAACGCCCTGCCAATACAGAATGGCTAAACACAAAACGCCCTTGTCGATTTACTTGGCACTGTATTTTCTTATAACTAGAAGAGAAGACATTATGGAAGACATTTTTCATGCAACATCAATGAAAAGATGAAAGAATGAAAAAAGATGAAGAAGAATGAAAGATTATTCTTTTTACACTTCTAGTGGAATACTTTATCGATGCACGTATAAATTTGGATTAGTGTTTTCTTTTCATTAAATCAAACAGCGAGTCTTTTACAGTCGTGCGTTAAACGCACAACAGCTGACATTTCGGTAAAGAACCCTTTTCCGTCGAATGACACATGTATAAGGCATGTACAGTACAATGTGGAAAGTCTTTGAGTTATGTCTTACCCTGAGGACGAAATGATGAAGGCAACGTGTGCCTTGTCAGGGAACTCCTGGCCACGATGAATGTGTCAGCAGTTTAGGCCTTTCTCAGGTCACGCCAGAAAATAACACAAAACAGGAAAGAATCCTGTAGGCATACATGTATGAGAGTTTAGACAAAGAGAATATTGGCTGTTTTCAGAGTATATAATGTCGCGTTAGTTAAACCAAGTCAGATTATACTAACTTTTGACATCGTATTTCCAAAACCGAGAAACAATCCAATAGAAAGCAGCATTGAAATGTGAACTTTGATATGGAATTCATGCCTGGAATATTCATTGTCTGCCCGCATCATTGAAAACTGATGACCGCTTCTCTCTTGTGTGTTACCGGCTTTATTTCTTATTTGTATAATTTCTTACATACCTTTGTATTCGGGAGTTAGTGTTAAACGTCGTTGTGGAAATGCAACTTGCGATTATCGACTTGGAACGCCCTTTACGGACTACGAATGGTATACGAATGTCGGACTTATACGCTTATATTGATACTGTTTAACAATGCCTTTGACATGGAGTTATTTTTTAAAACATGACATTGAAATAAATTATTTCTTTCTTTGATCCGATTTTTGTCTTGCTGTTCCCGTGCCAGTCTTCTTCAGATTTCTGTGATATTTCGCCATCTATAAAATAGTATGTGTGGACATGGCCATCCACTGTGGTGGCATTACCATTCACTGTGGTGATATTACCACCCACCGTGGTGACATTGCCATCCACCCGGTTGCCATTACCATCCACCGTGGTGACATTACCATCCACCGTGGTGAAATGGCCATCCACTGTGGTGACATTACCATCCATCGTGGTGATATTACCACCCACCGTGGTGACATTGCCATCCACCCGGTTGCCATTACCATCCACCGTGGTGACATTATCCCCCACCTGGGCGAATCACCACCCACCGTTGTGAGAGTGCTATCCACGGTGAGACATTGCCATCAACCGTGGTGTCTTCGCCGCCCTTTTTTTCCAATTTGCCAATAACCTTGTAATTTTCGGTCGCCAATCTAGAAATTTATTTCAACTATTTTACTAATCTGTTCACTACTAACTTTACTGACCCCATTGCTCTGAAGGTATATTAGCAAAACGACCGGCAAACTTGATGGGATGACTCGTCCTCAGTACAGCCAGCTGATTTGAAAAGTTCTAACGCAAACTTCTGTGACATATTCCCATATATAAATCATGACGATTGGAAGGATAGATATCCCATTTAAATTTGCGCGAATGTGTTCCAAACGTCACTCACGACAACTCAACGTAGACTTCGCTGTCCCATATTGTCTCTTTGCCATCCACAATGGTAATTTCTAATCCCCAATCCTCTAATCCCAGATTATGCAACTTGTAATTTGCTAACCGTTTTTCGTGTGCTTTTGAAGCGGTTCTAGCGAACTGACAGACATCCTTGTGCGAAATCCAGCTGCTTTTAACAGTTCTGACCTAAAAGATCGATCGTTATAGAAATCTAGCACGTAAGTTCTCCCAGACATCCGAGAGACCATAACGCAATAATGCCAGCCATGTTTAAATGGAAAATGATACCTCAAAATAGTACCTAGACATAAATATAGTGGTACGGAAAAAGCACTCTGTATTAAAGTCCGTACGAATTTCCTTGCGAAGGCTTGTCTTCTAGACGTATTAATTCCAGAGTACCAATGGACATGCAAAATGAATTTCAACAAAACTTACAACATTAGCAGAGGGATTCCACATAGATTGTACACATAAAACCCTTTATACATTTCTTCAGAAGACGTTTGTACTGAAAGTCGGTGATATATAAGGCTCCATCCATAACGTATGTTGGCTCAATGGTGTAAACTTCATCTTTCCAAGGATTCAATTTTCCCGAGAGCCCGCATTTAAGATGTCACGAGCATAATTCTAGACTTTTCCAAAATCTATCTGATATGACATGTGGATTTGATTACTGTTCTATCAAAGATAAACTCTTCTCCGAGATTATGTTATGCTTGGCAGACCTCAAGCGCTCTGTCTCCAGAATTATGACAGTGGTTCTTTGAATGGAATTCATGGCCTATAAAGGTCAATATTTACTCTGATTTGAGGTTATATTCCAGGTTATGTCACTGTGAAGTTTTGGCAGACATGTTACCGTGGTAATTCCAAATCGGTCCAAGTTGTTCGTAACGGTTGATTTTATCTGTGTAGGGTACGCTGGAAAAGGGTAAGAAATATCCAGAAAGGCCTTTAAACTCTTGGGAATTATATTCTTAGTTGCCGTTAGTTTTGATTTTATCCTGCGTGCGTGTCCCTCAAATGTTTGAAGCGCATAGCGTCTCCTTTTCATTCCATGATCTGAATTTACAGTATATTTTTGCATGAGGGGTGTTTTTTCCTTCTGGAAAACAGCTTTGGTTGTGTTGTTAGCCCTGTGCTATTGGTAGTGTATCTAAAAAAATTTTGATGGTATGTTGGTGAGTTTATAGCCTGAATCAGCCTATACTTGTTTGCTACCTGCTTTTTTCGTGCTGTTTTCTTGTTGTTTACTTTAGTTTCTAAGCCTGAAGCGGTTCGCATTTTCCCACTGTATACAACGTGCATAAGTAGGCAAGTAGGGACGTGTACAGAAAATAAAATGACACGGTGGGAGTAAATTTACAAACAGTTTGTTTTATTCTCAGTATATCTAACATTACATGATTGTACAAAAAGAGGAATGGCAGCGACATTAGGAGTACCAATATTAGCTTCACATATCATTTCAAACAAGATACCAACACTAAGTTTGTAGAATGAAAATGGGTACAAAGAATTTCCCTCGGATTGTCACAATCCTGTTCTTTATAGTTTTTTTTCTGTTACAACGATATTGATAAGAATGACATAGGTTTAGATCAAAGGACAACTTTAATCATTCGCGTCGACTACCGTCGTGTAACTGACTTTTGTGCCAATGGTGTAAAACAGGTTAGTTGTATAACAAAGGACTACAAATGTTGTGCTGTATATGAGGTGTTAAATGCTGATGTATATTTTGCCTTTATAAAATGCAAGCAATGGAAGAATTTAATTCAATCTTGAACAAAATATTTCATCTCGCCCATTTCGACTTATTTTATCTGATCACTCTATGTAGACTACACCGATGTAAGGCGAAAATAAAACCGTTCTGACGCCGAATACAAAACTAACGGGAATGTACATGGACATGCATAGTATTTATTTATTTATTTATTTGATTGGTGTTTTACGCCGTACTCAAGAATTTCACTTATAGGACGGCGGCCAGCATTATGGTGGGTGGAAACCGGGTAGACCCCAGGGGAAACCCACGACCATCCGTAAACCTTCCCACGTACGTTTAGAGAGGAAGCCAGCATGAGCTGGACTTGAACTCACTGCGATCGCATTGGTGAGAGACTCCTGGGTCATTACACTGCGCTAGCGCTCTAACCAACTCAGCCACGGAGGCCCTGACATGCATAGCATATATATTAGGTTTATGCATATAGCTGAAGGTCCTCCAGCAAGCTGCGGATGGTTGTGGGTTTCCCCGGTGCTTTGCAATGTTTCCTCCCACCATAATGCTGGCTGCCGTCGTATAAGTGAAATATTCGTTAATGTGATGTAAAACCCAATCAAATAAATGAATAAATACATTCTTAAAGCTCCATGGAGATTTGTCTAACCAGAAACATAATTCAAGTCATATTTTATGGACGCTTAGTACAAAATTTTTCATCTGAAATGTATGAAGAGTGTGTCTAACCAGAAAGAGATTTGTCCAACCAGAAACATAATTCAAGTCATATTTTATGGACGCTTAGTACAAAATTTTTCATCTGAAATGTATGAAGAGTGTGTACAATTGATGTGGAATTCCTCTGCTAATTTTGTCAATTCAGTTTATGTTTCCATCGGTGCCCTGAAATATAGACGTCTGGAAGACAAGCCTTCGCAAAGAAATGAGCTGTAAGCTGTTTCAGTGTCTGTAAATTGATGAAGTGCTTTGAGCAATTACATACTTAACCACAGATCGATTTTGAGCTGGTGCCAAGCCGCGGCTGGATAGTTTTGATTTACTGGCAAAGTTTCTATGAGGCCTGATAGAAAATGTTTGCATTGAAGGGGAAATGCCACGTAGAGGAATTTCAAAGTTTTATGCTGCTTTACTTGCCCAAGTAATATTTTCATTAGAGTCTAACATACATGTTAAACCCTATTTTGTTTAAAATGGCAGAAATTCATCTTATAAGGATACTACAAATCCGCTTGATATTCCAGGCCAAGCTGCAAGCAAATGTTTCCCTTGGCAAATGACTCACATTTACCTTGCCTTCTGGGTTTTTGGAAGAACATACCTCTGCCGAAATATCGTCACTATACTTAGTATATCAGTATGTCGCATCGGCCTTATCTCTCATACATAGTGTCCAGTAGCGAACTACATGTACATAGTGTCCAGTAGTGAACTACATGTACATAATGTCCAGCACCAAACTATGCCCATCATGAGATTACATGTACATAGTGTCCAGTAACAAACTATATGTACACAGTGTCCAGTAGCGAACTACATGTACATAGTGTCCAGTGGCGAACTACATGTACATAGTGTCCAGTAGCAAACTACATGTACATAGTGTCCAGTAGCAAACTACATACACGTGGTGTCGAGTGGAAAACTACATACACATAGTGTCCAGTAGCGAACTACATGTAATAGTGTCTGCTAGCTGTCTCTACAGTTGAACGATGCCAGCAACCTGCGGATGGTGGTGGATTTCCCCCAGGCTCTGCCCGGTTTCCTCCCACCATAGTGCTTGCGGCCGTCGTATAAGTGAAATATTCTTGAGTATGGCGTAGAACACCAACACAGTTGTACGACACGATGTGCAAGTCTGCCTATCTTAAACCGACAGAAAATGAATGGAGGGAATAAAATGATTGACGGTTGTATGAAAACGTCCAAATAAATAACTCATGGTTATGAGCAGAAGTTACACGCTCGGTTAAGGACGTTTTAAAATACGTACCTCTATATACATCTATAAAATACATTTTCTTAAAGGAGAAGAAAATATATAAAAAAATGATGCCAAAATCCGAAGAATATTAATATTTTTTTCGATTTTTTTTTCGGGACAAAAGGGTATGTGAACATATTTTATATGGTGGGTATCTTTGGTATTTATCGCCGTAATGCTAATGCCCTAACTGATACGTTCTAAACTGTGGTGCTTGTCTAAAATATTTATTTGATTGAAAATTTACTAGTTATATTCAAACATATTTATTTAATCTGAATTGTGATAATATTTATGAAAATATTAAAAAATTAAGACGAAAATTCTAAGGCAAATATATTTATTACACAATTACACAAAGACTATATATAACAAAAGTTGGTCATAAATACCTATCATACAAAAATAAGTTTCAAGTCTCTTTTTCTCTTTAAAGAAAAATGGAAAAAATATGGAAGGCCACATTTACGACTAATTTTTCACACCCTTTCTCTGAAGTTTATGAACTGTTATTCTTCCTCCACGTTTAACAGCTTTTCTTGTGATTAACTAACCTACTATTCCAGTAAATAGTAATTGCCAACCAGACTTTTCGAATATTTTTTTTTTTATAATTTCTTATCCCAGAGGTTATTTAAACCCAATATTTTTAATATGAGAAGATCTGTATATGTATTTGTATAAATGATTCTACACACATTCTAATTCTTATGTCTGAAATTATATTTTATATGTGTTTTAGTCGTGACCATAAAAAAATCATTGGTGTATTGTGTTATAAAATAAAGCACGGAATTGTGAATTAAAACAGAGCACTAGATTTTATCTCGTCTGAAAGGATGTTTGCGTGTGGTGACGTCACAGAGTATGCAGGATAGACAGTATTGAAGGACTAACATCGCACAGGTGTCATTTTGAGCCCAGAAGAACTAACATCGCACAGGTGTCATTTTGATCCCAGAAGGACTAACATCGCACAAGTGTCATTTTGAGCCCAGAAGGACTAATATTGCAAAGGTGTCATTTTGATCCCAGAAGGACTAACATCGCACAGGTGTCATTTTAAGCCCAGAAGGACTAACATCGGACAAGTGTCATTTTGAGCCCAGAAGGAGTAACATCGCACAGGTGTCATTTTGATTCCAGAAGCACTAATATCGCACAGGTGTCATTTTGATCCCAGAAGGACTAACATCGCACAGGTGTCATTTTGATCCCAGAAGGACTAACATCGCACAGGTGTCATTTTGATCGCTGAAGGACTAATATCGCACAGGTGTCCATTTTGAGACCAGAAGAACTAATATTGCACAAGTGTCATTTTGATTCCAGAAGGAGTAACATTGCACGAGTGTCATTTTGATCCCAGAAGGAGTAACATCGCACAGGTGTCATTTTGAGGCCAGAAGGAGTTACATCGCACAGGTGTCATTTTGAGCCCAGAAGGACTAACATTGCAGAAGTGTCATTTTGATCCAGAAAGAGTAAACCATTGCACGAGTGTCGTTTTGAGCCCAGAAAGTCTAAAATCGCATGAGTGTCATTTTGAGCCCAGAAGAACTAACATCGATAAGTCTTTGTTAGTCCGTTTGTGTCTGTGAGTTGGTAAACGTCTGTATGTAGGCCAGAGATCCCATATGAGGAAACACGACTCATGAATATTCATCAGTCTCCTTCGACTCACTTGCGACCTTGGACTGAACTTTTGTACCCACATTCTTCAAGCAAATAGTGATCCCGTCATATAGGCCTAAATTTCTAAGTCTATTCCTGATTGTTCCAGTAGATTGATAGCTTGTTGGGTCAAACATTCCATGTTACGTAAAATATTCCATATGGCATGGAGGAACAGGAATAATATTTATTCACTGGCGATCTTTTTCACCAAGGAATTTCAGGATTTAGCATCACATTTTTACCAAAATTAAACCTCTTGACTACATACAGTAATGCGATTACAGCTTCAAATATTTTGCTATGCTTTTCGAATATTTTTTGGACTTTAGCCCAGACTGGCTTTGTGAAACACATCCTTGAGACATGTCCTGCGGTGAACATAACTGCTGACCTTCAACTCACCTTATAAACTCCAACACGCATTTGGAGAATTCAGTTAGATATATACATTGCGTGAGTTATTTTACGGCTATGAACTATTTATGAAGTATTACGAGCGAGGAAGTCCGAGTTGTCACGAAAAGAACCGTTCATTCACGTTCATTTCTCTCAGGTCACATCAATGTTGATCTTTAGTCCATACCAGGGATCTCAGAGAAATCTCAATGCTATGATGCTTTGCTTGACCTTAAGGTTCACTTCACTGCGAGTTCTTAGTCACAAGCAAATCATCTCTAGATATATACCTCACTATTATAAAATATTGTTGAACATAGCCTACAACTTAGATCAAATGAACAATTCTTATAAATAATTTCCAAGTTATTTTATGTACTGCAGTTGCACACAAAATCAAAAAATGCACTACATTCCTAATGTTTTTCTTAATTAAGAATGAATGTTTGTAAACTACTAGAAACTGTACCAGGAGATTAACAACGAAAAAGGGCAATTCTATATCCCCTTCCCCCGCCCCGCCACGTTCATAATCTTATATGGCAGTCGGGGGTATCTGTTATTTATTTATTTATGTATTTATTTATTTATTTATTTATTTATTTGGTGTTTACCTTCCTCAAGAATTTTTTATTCTGTTTAGAGGAGGAAACCCACAACCATCCGCAGAGGAAGCCAGTGTGAGCGGGACTTGAACTAACAGCGGTCGCACTTTTGGGACTCTACTGGGTCATTGCGCCACTCTGGCGTGCTAACCATCTCCGCCAGAGTATGTGTTATTGATTTAGCGCGTGGTACATGCATCGTTAATCTGATCAGTCTGTCGAGAAAATGAATAGATAGAGTGTCCTGTGTGTAGATATCCACACTTACATTTCCCTCACTTTCCCCACGTCTCTCATGTGTATAGTTTCAACCTTGGTACAAAAGTCTGGGCATTTTTGATGACCGTTTGAATCCTTTTCATTACTCGTATGGTTGGCCAAACACTAATACAAGACATTATCACAAAGATACTAATTTTCCCGCGTGTAATTTTGTTCTACGGCACAAGGTCTATTTATGTATTTATTTATTTGGTGGGTGTCTTACGCCGTGCTCAAACGGGGGTCAGCAATATGGTGGGAAGAAACCTGGCAGTGCCCATGGGAAACCCACGACCATGCGCGGTTTGCTGCAGACCTTCCCATTAGAAAAAATGGCATGCATTGTTCAGGTTAAATAAACTACTAACATGCATTTAACGTACAAAACCTGCAGAAATTCCAGTAAAATCGCCAACCAAGACACACAAAACAAACTGTGTCTTTTTTATTTGAGAATGAAGAGTTGGTTACTTCTCGGAAATCTTCGACGTCTACCCATTTCTCCAGCACAATATGGTATAAAGCCTGCGATAAGGTACACTGTGGGTGTACAGTGAAAGACACGTTTGGCACTCAACATGAACAGGATCCGTATCATGTGACTGTATAGGTTGTCATGCCTGGCGTCACTTTATGGGGCTGGAAATGGTGTCATATTTGTCATATCTGGTATCACTATACCGGACTGGAAATGGTGTCGTATTTGTCATATCTGGCATCACTATACCGGACTGGAAATGGTGTCGTATCTGTCATATCTGTCATCACTATACCGGACTGGAAATGGTGTCGTATTTGTCATATCTGGCATCACTATACCGGACTGGAAATGGTGTCGTATCTGTCATATCTGTCATCACTATACCGGACTGGAAATGGTGTCGTATCTGTCATATCTGGCATCACTATACCGGACTGGAAATGGTGTCGTATCTGTCATATCTGGTATCACTATACCGGACCGGGAATGGTGTCGTATTTGTCATATCTGTCATCACAATACCGGACTGGAAATGGTGTCGTATCTGTCATATCTGGCATCACTATACCGGACTGGAAACGGTGTCGTATCTATCATATCTGGCATCACTATACCGGACTGGAAATGGTGTCGTATCTGTCATATCTGGCATCACTATACCGGACTGGAAATGGTGTCGTATTTGTCATATCTGGCATCACTATACCGGACTGGAAATGGTGTCGTATCTATCATATCTGACATCACTATACCGGACTGGAAATGGTGTTATATCTGCTGTAGCTAAATTAGGACTGGTGTCCCTGGTGTTACAATCCTGTGACTGGTTGGAATGTCAGGTGTGAAAGCCTTGCAATAATAAATACTTACGCGTTCACAAAGTCGAGAAATATAATGAAAAAAAATAAAAACAAAATCATATCTGAAAGTATTTTTCATTCATCCGAATACCCCTCTTATCAATTACTTTGGATAGAACTTCATTCGTTGTGAAATATTCCTTGTTTCTTCTCACTGTTGAAGCTACATGTAATAAATGGTAAAGCCAGCGACTTCAGCACTTTCCAAAAGATGACACAAATGCCACCGGCAGTGTTATTATTCTACCGTATGTCATCACCAAAGTTTTAGCCGACATAATATTTTGACAGGCTCTTGCCTCAGGTCGAAGATGGCCTTGTTATGAAAACTTGTTATGTAACCAGAGTTATAACGGATATGGCGCCGGCCATATCGACATAACCCACTCCCGCCCCATCGATCACAACAACATTCAATATCCAGGAAAAATATTACTTTCTTATGCTGGACAAAAAGTCTAAGTGCAGTGTTGAGTACATTTTTTAAACGTTTGTTACAGGACCTGATGTTGTCTTGTCACAGTGGCAATATTGTTACTACAGGGATCCAATGTTCGAGTACTGTAGATCCGGTGAGCTAACTGCACTAGAGATAATGAGCTGTTAACCGCAATGCAGTTCAGCTTCTAAACGCTGTGCGGTTGTGCAGCAACTATGTGACTTCATTTGTTCCACTCTTCTCACGAATATTAGAGGCCGAGGGGTCTCTCGATCAATCTCTGTAAAATTTCACAAACAAATCTTTGTAAAACTTCACAACCAAATTCTACGTTTAGATTATTGATATTAAGAGCAGGACAAAAAGGATGCAGTCGTTTACATAAACATGTTTAACGGCTATTTTGGATATGGCACATTCGACATATCACACTGCCTAAGGTCACGTACAAACCCGGGTCCTTGTTGCTGCCTTGCATGGCGCTCAACACTGAGAGATTAAAGCAAGGAAAGAAGACTTGTTAGCCTGGTGTCAGTATAATGTAACTGGATGGAGTGTCATGTTTGGTGTCTTCGACGTGATACTAGATTGGCCCAAACTGGCCTAAACCCGGTGACCCTCGTTGTCATATGACTGAAAAATTGTTAAAGAGAAGACTTCTAAACATCAAATTCGGCATCACTAAAAAGGCCACCTAAAACTATGCATACATTTATTTTTATTTATTTCGTTAGATTTTAGTGAAGAGAGTTTTTTTGAAAATTCCTTCCCTGCTGAACATCAGGAAAGAAAGGTGATGTGACGAGTCCCTAGATACCGTCAGTATGACTCATAAAACCCACCATATTATTCAAATATTTGAATGCCTTTCAACACTCTTTAAAAAATCTGAAAAAATAAATGAAAGTATATTTACGCATAGTTTTCTGTTGTCTGTGTGATGAACCTTACTTCACAGTTTAGCTTTCTTTTACTTTAAGTACAATGTTTCTTGCAAACGAACAACCTCAAGGAAAATTCAGACGAACTATCTTTATGATTTTGTAAACGGTTTTATTCCCTAAAACCACAGAAGCGTTACACTAATAAATTTCATCATTCTACCAAATGTAGAGATACATCCTCTGTATTACACAGCCAGTAATGCTACAGGTGAAGAAACTAAACTGTGCTAATCGTTGTAAAGGACCTGGTATGGTAAGGCGAGGAATCGGCCCCAGTACGAGAAACTGTGCACCACAAGTAGCGAAACTGACTATAACTGTAATTGACACTCGTAAGGCTACTTCTTTTTTCAGTTCTGTTGTACTAGTCTTTTTCTGTTGTATAACAAGCATACGATTTGTAAAGGTCCAAACATGCACTGAAACGATGTATTAATCATAAAATCGAAAAATTGTAGCCATCTCGAGTCACACTGAAATATCTTTTATTTTGCATTAGACTTTATAGAATTGTGACAATCACTGCGCCACAAATGTAACTTTCTGAAAAGTTCTTGAGCACTCAACTATGCACGAATGATTTATATAAATTTTCAGCCTTTCAGGCTTACACTTTCGCTATGCATGTTAATGTTAATGATAGCTGGAGGACCGCACGTGCTCTGAACCAGAATTCACGTATGACTTCGCTATAGTTGTTAAATGTTAAGTAATACCAGGGCTTAACCATTCTATTTCATGATAACACTTATTCGATGCAAGATAACCTTTATCTTTACCTGCAGAAAATCATGTTTTAAAGAAGAATAAAAAAGGGAGGCCGTAAAGATTCGAACATTTCCTCGAGGTGCAATCTGTTCTCAACAGCAACTTCTGGAGTCCAATGTAATATGGGGATTGCCTCACAGACTTAATACTAATAAAAATAAAATACTAATTTTATACTTGCCAAAATACAACAAAACTGATCACACATAAAGTTTATGTTTTACATGTTAAAACAAACGTTAACCAAAACAAAATTTTGACAGCGCCTAGAAATACCCACATGAAAGTTTCAGTAAATGTATTTTTCTGGGTAATATTGATCTTCATTCTGTAAATTATAAACACAATGTTTAGTTTGAACGAAAAATTTATTAAGTAAGTTATTTATTAAGTAAACATTCCTTTTATGGCCATATAACTTTTATGGTTGTTTCGACCAACATTTATACTTCTGATGTGGAAATTTACAGAATTGTTCTAGAACTTTAAAATTTTTATTACAACGAAGTACCAAAACAAAATACATGCAGAAAATATTTCCATCCTTGTGTGGAATTGAAACGAAAATCATATGTAACGACGTTATGTAACTTTCAGTTTTAGTTCCCTAGTTTTAATTATGTAATATAAAATAACCAAAATACAAGAAATTTTCCCTGACATCAAGCAAGAGCATAAACCATAATATAATACTAATATCTGGCTATTTTTTGAAAAATTTAATCATACAAATATATTTGAAGTTAACATGTGACATCTGAAGCGTCGCCACCAACGGTACATTGGCGTACGTGTATAATCCACGTTGCCATAACAGGGGTGTTCATGAGGCTTTAAACAGGAGAGGCTATTGATTTTTGTTCTGCCTTACACAGGCTATACAAACAGCAATACTTCTGCTACTTCTTCTGTAACACTGAAGCGTGAACTGTTACAAATCCCCGAGCCCGCTTCATAGCACGCTTACCTTTGTTCCCATTCAGTCTGAAACGTCCTCCTTTTGAAACCATATTTTTGTGGAGCTTTAATTAACTTTTTCATCTAACTTCTATTTTAAATGTCTTTGAGCTTGATATCCCTCGGGACCACCGGAATAGCTTTGAACCAGTATAATTTTATCTCTGTAGACGGCCCCGCTTGTAATGTATTAAGTTGGCGTCCAGTAACGGTTGCACAAAAACCTTTCTGTTTAGCAGACAGAGCATCTCTTCTGAGATTTAAATCAGCGAACTACGAAAGAGAAGGGCTCAGTGCGTCCTACTAGGGGCACATAACTCAAACAATGAACTCTCACATATATGTTTGGGAGAGTTAAAACTGAGCAGATTTAACCGACACTAACCCTAAATATTTGACATAAATGATAATATATCACAAGAGAGTGTCGCGGTACACGACACTTAACATGGATGAAATTTGGCTTTAGCGCGTAAAGCTCGTTGTTATGAGAGAAATATGTTATCTGCCAAAGAGATTTTTTGGTTACAACTGCGTATAGAATACCAGATGAATTTACAGTAACCATACAGTGTAAGGACTCCTGCATTAAAATTAAAATTAGTTTTCCACATATGTTTCATCTTAATAAAAATATTACTTGCGTAGATAAAGAACTTCCATTTCATGTACTATCCCTTTTGCTATCGTGCATGACAAAACTGTGTCAGTGAATCAACGCTACATATCGATCAAGCCGTTGTTTGATACCAAGCACTTTGATAATTTACAGACAATGAAACATCTTACAAACCATTTCTTTCCGAAGATCTGCCTACCAGACATTTAAACTCGGAAGTGCTACAGGACACGCAAGATGAATCAAACAAAACTGTCAGTGAACATCTGGTTTGTACTAGCCCATTTTAGATGTGTTGATGTTTTACTTTTTATTCATTCATTTATTTATTTATTGCCCTGCTCAGGAATACATGTTTTTCTCTTATGCGGTGGAAGGTTGCTGGATAACAAAGTATTATTGTTAACCACCGCATTCCTTGTTTTAACTCAGTAGGGCTGTTTGGAGATCGAACTCCTATATCGTTAAAGGTAAAAAAGCCCAGCTGTATCGCGTGACTTATAAAAATTCGAGGCAACTTTTGTTAACATTAATTTAACGATCACCTGTGTCGACATATTCTGGGGGCACAAATGACACTAGAAATTTATTACTCATCTCCTCAGTGTTTTTATGTGACTTGCCCGAAGTAGAAATTTGCATGGTTACTTGATTGTAGTTTTCAAGGGGAATGGAGCTTGGAAGAGTAAAAGTCCTTGAGTTTTCGTGAGCTCAAGCTAATAATCTGCGACAGAATTTCTTTCTTATGTGAATCAGTGCAACAAGCCAGAATTTTAAGAGACAGTCCATCCAGTTCTAGATTATTTCCTTGCAGGGCATACCATTAGTAGGAACCGGATGTGGCGTGGAACTTATAGCTTGACAAGGTATCTAACTGTGCACTTAAATTGTTTATAGCCCATTTCTGTCGGAAGTCTTAAGTTTCAGACGTCTAGGTTCTGTCCGGACGTAAGAGACACGCAAAATAACTGCCGCCAAAACTGCCCGCGGGTATGAGATAAAGAAATCAATGACAGTTTTATGTTGGAGTTTTGCAGATAATAACAATATAGTCTGTCTTTCTCCATATTGCCATTGTAATCATTTCAAAGACCGTGTTACCTCTCTAAAGGCCACAGAAGAAGCAAATAACGCAATCCAAACGTATTAAGGGGTTGTGATGGCTAGTTAGCTTCAGCTTAAGAAACTGGATCTAACAAGAATTAAAAACTCTACATGGTACAATTATATTTATGTTCTTCGAGCTTACTTACCACAAACGAGAATTTTGTTAAGCATTGTTAAACATTAATCATTAAGCAGAAAATATCCTTAGGCTGGAAGCTTTACTTTAGTTATTCAAAGTTTCGTTGACTGTGTTTTCTTGTCATTGTATCTTGAACGTACCTGCCAGTAATGTGGATGGCGTAGTGCTAAAACCCTAGGCAGGATTTAAAAAAAGACAAAAAAGGTGATTGACAGTGGACGAATTAGGAGTACGTTGAGATGAGTTACATTACAATAAAATGCTAATATACTCTGGTCAAGTATATACAGAGTGTCAGAGGTTAGGTTTGAAGAACTGATGCTGACTCAACCTGACATATTTGAAGGATTTCTTCCTCAAACAAGGATAAATATTCCACGTCATTGAACATATCCTTGTTTCCTCGAAAGTCGTCTTGTGACAGTCAAGTCGTTTCTGTCCATCCAGCTTAATCCTTTGACAGAACACGAAACCTTTCCAAATGTCTGAGATAATATTTTTGGACAAAATTTTAATGAAGCCCGCAATATCCGATGGTCATCATCAAGCAGTTTATCCGTCTAGCAAATGGGCTGCGGTTCAGATCTGGAACCTGTCGTTTTGTATTTTGGTTTCTGTAAACTGTTAGTATGACTGGAACAGACTGCATTTGGAACGCAAACGACTTTGGGCAACATTACGCCTTTTGTGTTCAAGTTTAAATCTGAAGCCTTTAGTTTCAAATGTTGTGACTCTTCAGCGTTCGACACACACAAAACGCAAAATCTGTTTTCCAAAGAGTTTTGCGAATGAAATTTTACCCTTGAATATCTCCACGGGATGTCGTGATATGGGGAAATTCCAGCAACAAAACGCCACAGTGAAGGCGCCACTTTGGATGATGGATGGATTTACCAAATTCAACACAGGCTCATCCCTAAGCCAAGATTTATAAGGCGGTCTATTTTTTAATTTCGGGAAATAATCTCACACCGAATGTACATTAGAAAACGCCTGCACAGTGATATTTTATTGACCGCATGTTTTGACAGTTACGATTTTTTATTACCCGGTAGTCTCTTAGCTGGAATTTATTTCCCATTAAAGACTGTCAGCGGAACACCGTCACGAAATTGTGATCAATCTTTTGTTCAGTAGCGATTCACAAAAGGTGCAAATAAATTCATTTAATACCAGCTATGTCATCGCGAAATTTATGAAAATGATTATTTTTTTTTCTTAATTCTTTCATGACGGCGTTATAATTGATTTATCGAAAACTGTTCACAGTTCTCTAAAATGCATTCTTACTTTCATGACGAAGTGTGTATGTATAGCTGTTCTTGAAAGGTAACAGAAAATAGCTATACTGATAGCACAGCTGTAGTCAATGTTGGTTAAAATTTGTATAGTTTTAAAACCTTCTGTATATATGGATTTTTAATTACAAACCTCTTTACTTACATCAAATACAGTCTACATTTAAAAGAAAAGAACGTTCAAAAAACGATCGCTGACAATGACAATGTATCTCGAAACATCTCCCATATCTTGAAAATATCTTTGGTTCATTAGAAAAAAAAGTACAGGAACATACGTGAATATCTTAAAACTGGGTTTTGTTCAACAAATTGATGATTTTGAGTACGATGACTTTCCATTGAAAATGTTTTCAATTGCGTATGTACCTACAAAAACTCATTTTTGAATGACCTTTGTCTTTAATCTTTAATGTTTCAAAGGCTGCATATAGGTTTCAGAATACTAATTTATTTGCCTAACACCAAAAAGAAAAAGAAAGTATTGTGTGTCTTGCGAAAAATAATTTAATCAAAAGTATACCAAGAAACCCAGTGTGAAGAAAGCACCCCAAATTTTGGTAACACCAATTTGGCAAAATCTTCACAGAGTGCATTAAGAAAAACAAGATTGTTGGGGTCGAAAAAACTTTTCACCTTATTCTTTTCTTCTGACGAATTTGTCAGAAAATCCACCCTCATAATCCATGCGCGGTTCAGCATGTAATCGCTCGTAGCAATTTATCAAGCTGCAGACATTGGAATTCTTTACAAGC
This sequence comes from Liolophura sinensis, assembly GCF_032854445.1. NCBI lineage: Eukaryota > Metazoa > Mollusca > Polyplacophora > Chitonida > Chitonidae > Liolophura > Liolophura sinensis. Next base: position 29,554,879 of record NC_088304.1, on the reverse strand, counting down.
CTATTTACTTGCAACTGATTTTTTTCCAAATACCGATGTCTCAAAGTACTTAAAACCAGAATAAAGCGCATAATAAATGTTATGTAAGTTTTAGTCGTTTACCCCAAAATAAGCCTAGGCAACTGATTGACGGACAAATGATAGGCAATTTCAAAAGAAGGTTAAAATTGTTCGTTGTACGAGTTGTAATGTGTGGCAGAAGGCATTCTTTACATGGTGGTGTATCGGAATGACTGGCAGGGAACTGGGCGTTTGACATATATTGATTTTACAGAATTGCTAAAACCTGTTCAGATATCTCCCATCAGCGGGCTTAAGCCTTGCTCTCAGGACTAGAATCGTGTTGCGACAGCCAAGCCATTTGTGGCCGACAAGCATAAGACAGGAATAGACAAGAGTTTATTATTGACTGAAAACTAATGACATCATCCGTCTGAGATGATGTTTGTGATAAACTTGTGGATGATGTTCGTGATTTGTGGCTTAAGATAATCAGGGAATCTAGCAAATAAACTTAGTCTAATATCGCAGAAACTGTGACGTTATCTGCGAACATCATCTGTTGAAGTTCGAATCCGAGACCGGCTGTTTCGTATTTAGGGTCCTGAGAGCATTTTGTCGAACTTCTTGTCCAAGGAACTCTCCGGATACGCTCCTGTCATGCTTTTAGAATTTCAAACTGCTGCATCAAGGACACACCAAAAGTGTCTTTTGTAATAAACCAAGTCCGCTTTATTCAGTTATACATATTAAGTCCAGTGTCACAGAGATTATGGAATCCCCGAGGTATAAGATCATTTGACATGCGGGCGATAAGCTGCGATTATGGAGAAAAAGTCGGTACAAAACACTCCTAACATGAAACGCTGGATGAAAATAAAGAAAGAGAAAAAGTCGAGGCAAGATGTTTTGATCTTTGCTGTCTTCGTTTAGATTTGCAGTTGGAAAACTGCTTATCTGCTCATTTTACAGAGACAGAAGACAAACGTATGGCGGTTTCAGTGGAAAATCAGTTTACATAACGAATAACATAAAAAATCCCCCGAAAACGAGAAAAAGTTGCTTTTTATTACCTAATCTCCATGTTTTTTTATGCCATACAAGAAGAAAATCTCCCAACAAAAACCAACATGCATTAGCTTTGTCATGTTTTTGAATTCCACACATACCTCACCAAGTTTTGCTGATTGTATGGGAAACTAACATTCAAATGGTTATCACTTCCACAAGTTGTACCTTTCCCGGAAGATATATTATGAGTGCAAATGGACGAGATTGGCTACCCCTTGTCCGCAGCAGCCATTAAAGTCCATTGGAGGAATGTGTATGTCTATTAAAAATATCAAAACATTATCAGATATAAGACTGTCATAATTATTCTTTTTTGTCTGTGTGTGTTTTTTTTTCTTTTTTCTTGTTTTCTTCATCTTTTTTGGAGCTTTATGACAATTAAGACTGTCATAATTATTTTTTTTTCCTGTTTTTTTTCTTGTTTTCTTCATCTTTTTGGAGCTTTATGACAATTAAGACTGTCATAATTATTCTTTTTTCTGTGTGATTTTTTTCTTTTTTCTTGTTTTCTTCATCTTTTTGGAGCTTTATGACAATTAAGACTGTCATAATTATTCTTTTTTCCTATTTTTTTTTTCTCTTTTTTTTCTTCATCTTTTTGGAGCTTTACGTTATTCCCTGGAAAGGATAACTCAAGTGCCTTTGTGTTCACGTCTGACTGAATTACTGTGCTCTTATTACTACTGTCTACCTGCGGATGGTCGTGTGTTTTCCCTGTCCGAGCTCCTCCCACCATAATGCTGGCCGCGTCGTATAAGTAAAATATTCTTGAGTACGGCGTAAAACACCAATCGAAATAAATAATTAAATATTTCTACAGTTATACCAATTGCACCAGAAACTGAAAACTTAATATAGCCAGTAGGGAAGTAGAGCACTTTATGCCAGACCCTCTCTTACGGAATTGCGATTTTTCTGATTTTCCTGGAAGAAATTGAAGACCAAATCTGATGTGACCTGTGAGACATGCACAAGCCGCTAAAACAACTGGTTATTTTTCTTGACAATTGTGTCTTCCCTGCGATCGTACGACCTTGTATACATATGAGGTAATCCGGCAGTCATCAGTTGTGCGAGTAGAATGAGACCTCTTTTATGAATATTCATGTATCATTTATCCCAATATGGAATCTCTGATCTAAACGACACCTCATAAACATGTTTAGCAACACAATCTTAAAGAAACGGGTTCATTTTCGGCTGACGGATCAATAATGCCATGAAGTGTGTAGCAAAATATTGTTTGATCAGAGAGTCTGTGTACAGTTCCTGTAAGGTCATCACGAACAAGCCTCATTTTCACTAATGCCAATTATGATTGACATAATCAAGATGCAGAACCCAGATTCTATTACATTTTTCGTATTTGTTTTAAAAGTAATTTTCCTGCCTTCTTAGGTACCACTCACAAACATACATCCTTTCCATAAATTATCAACACTCATTTGGACCTCCACATATATACAGACCATATGACATTAGCAGTGTCAATGTTTAAACCGAACTGCTTGGCAATTATTGTTCGCTTCAGTTTTACAGCATTTAATCTCGGAAACACGTTTAGAGTAAAAAAAAATAATCTAAAATCTCTTTTACTATGACAACAAAGTACGTATTTAAGCTACATGTGTCCAAACTAAAAATATTGAAAAACAAAACCACACCTGACACATTCCTCGCATGGGAAATTTGTATAAATTATTTACTTCACCGACTTTTTATAAGATGCAAATTTGACAATCAACCAACATTTTCTCATCTACACGTCATTTTAATAGATCAGTATATCTCTGCTTAATCTCTGGCATGTTAACTTTCACAATTATCAAACTGGGAGTATCACGATTTCAACGGGACATTGAAAAATTGCTGTGAACGACCTAAAACCCTTTCCTACATACATTTATAGACAATGCATATAGAAGGCAGATATGGTGATGCGAATTAAGTTGTCTGTTTTATGAAAGACGTTGCTGGCCCTAATCACGAAATTTGGCGCATGATGCCGACGAATTGACGCCATATCTAATTCTCTTCTTCTTGACAACAAAAACCTGGTACATTTCTAGAATATGTACCGTGGGTAAGCAGGAGAGAAAATGGAAGATTTATATTCTCTATAGCAAGCATGCTTAAGCTGTGCGAAGTTCTTTCGTTGGTGTGTTAGTTAAAGTCACAAATGTGATTTTTTTTAGCGCAAGGGACGACTTTATCGTCTATAAAGATCCTGGGTGTTTTTCGACTGGATTGATTGAAGTTAAGCGATGTGTGTGATAATCAATCTACCCCGACTTAATGAAAGCGCCACTCTCATGTTCCAATGTACGTTGTCAGGTATAGTAATGCTGTTCTCTTCGTCAGGTCTCATTTTCTCTTAATCTTCTTTTGGAAGCAAAGAAAGATCACTCACAAAAACTGCTTGTGCATACTTGTTTACTAAACCAATCGTTTGACATGAAGACGCTTCCTAAATTGAATGTAATATGTCTTGATGGATCGATGAATTCCACAGTGTTTTGTAACACACATCGATTTTTTTTCGACAGCTGACAGTTAATGGCAAGAACTTAACATACCGTCTCTTAACTTAGCAGCCGCGGTGGGTTAGAAGGCTTTCCTTATACGTCTCATATAACACTTTTACTGATTTTATGGTAAATGGATGACAATTATTGATTAATAGCTTTGCTATTGATTAACTGATTGGTTTCAAACACATTGACATCACCATTTTGACATCACCATTACCGACCGCATTTCTGACACAAATCAAAGACATGCACAATCGAAGGCTTAAAAATCAACATGAGTCAATTAGTTTGAATTCACACGTTTCTCAGGAAGGAAAACCCCATAATGCTACAGAAAGTATCGTCTTAACTTTGCTCCTGTATCACGAGTAAGATGTAATGAGCTTTCAAAGTAGAGCACAACAGTAAATCCCCTGAATCTATAGCCACAGTTAACTATAGGTCGTTAGTCTGCGCGTGTCAGCTTCCTCAGTGTTTATGATCTGATGACGAACCCGTGTTAGGTGCTTGGGGACGCCTGATTGTACATCACGGGGAACACCACACCTTCCGTGATTTACACATAGACATGTAATTCCCCTGATTTATGCTTCACCCACGGCGGACCCCCATATTTCAACCGTAGTCTGGTAGTGTAAAGACGTGTACAATCACAAATAAGCACTTATTAATAAGCACGTTTTATGTTCCAGACCAGGAATTATTTATTGTTTTAATTTTGCTCTCGGTGTTCTCTGGTGTATGACTTGGTCGTACATATTACAAATCCGCCATGACAATATCCGACAGCTGCGCACACTACAAGTACCTATATTTGTATGTGAAGCCCATGTTAATGTAAAGACCATGTCCAATGTATTTCACAGTTTCCCCGGAATCCCTTTTGACTTCGACCAGATGGCACTTCCTCAAATCCCTGTTTACAACGTGAATCAGTGCCAAGTAAATGTCGTATACATGAATTTACTTGTTTTATTGACACAAGTACTCAGGTTTAATTCTTTCTTTACACGTTGCAGGGCAGCTTTATAGGTGCATTACAGGATTGCCTGGAGTGCGCCATAAACATTTCGGTCTGAGACCTGTCTACTACAGTGAAATACCGGTACCTGCCATGGTGTCGTAGGGTATAGGCTCCACCTCTTAAGAAATGTAACGGTAATTACGGGGTTCAGTTCCGTATGCAGTCATACGTAAGGCCTTGCCATCGGTAATCTTGGCACTATTTGGCTTGGCACTCAGAATTAAAGATGAACTATGCACTGGTCTGATCGGTGTCAGTTTAATGTGACTGAGTGAAACGCCGTGTCTGTCGTGTTCGGCATGTCCTTCAAGTGAGGCAGCACTATAAGTATACAATGGGCCCGACCTGCTACACATTTACAGATGATGAGTTTCTACAACCAAAGAACGTCTAGGAATGCCTAGCGTCAAGGGGTCTAAATCCGATAGCAGACTTGGGGTTAAGAGTCCATCCTCATTGTGTAATAAAACATTTTATTTGTGAGTTTACCACACCAGACTTTACATGTGCTCACATTAGTTCCAAGTCGAAGCCACAGGAAATTACACATAAAAACAGGAAAAAGGCTGCTTTTATTTGTCCCAGCCACGCATTGCCCACCCTGTGGATGCACATACGCACTGATCTACGACTCGAAACAGCAATGGGGCTTATGGCGAATATAACATGTAAAAAGGAGGGGGGGGGGGGGGAATTTGTAATGGCATTTTGCGCCCCAATGGGGCGATGCACGCCAGCCAGCACTTTGAGTTCATTATCTTCGATTCAAATAAAAATACATTTCATAAAAAGGTGTTCCATACAATATGTGGCCATAATCGTTTATGTCCTTTCCTTAGAGCATAACACGTAAAACAAGTCGGTGTAAGGTTTTTAACTCGTAATACGTCACTATTTCTGTATAGTTTTGCTCGTGAAATTCACAAGCGGTAGAGAAAAATACGTTTTTTCACAGTTTAGGGGGACCTTTGTAGAAGGGAAATGTTGAAGTGAAGTTGGTTCACACGTCCTGATGGATGAAAATAGAACTTCGATAAGCCTGTAATATTCACGGAGAATATCTACGTCCGCTTTTCTTGCAGATAAAACACCCGCGTTTTTTCGAAGTCTTACAAATTCAGACGGAAACCACATGCCATATACAATTTAATGTGTACAGAAAGTATTCTATATCTTCTAGAAAGGTATCTGGGACACATGTGGCTTTTTATGCCCTTCACGAGTTTCAGATAAGAACAAAGCAAAGGCTGTATACCTCGGGGATTCTTAGACTATTCCTGCATTGACACTACATAAATCTAAAAGTCGATTCAACGTTGATAATTCTTGCCAATTCCTTGAAGCGGAAATTATCGCACAGACTTTTTGCTTAAAATGTCTTCAGTTTGTTATTCGTTAAGCAGGGATGGTGACTTCAAAGAAAACGTTTCCATTCTGAGACAGTCGGTTACATTACACGAACCTAACACTATATCATATTGATAAACTAATACCATCTGTCAAAACAAACTCACCGTGACAACCACTGAACTCGTATAACATGTCATATATCAGCGCTTGTCACAGACATCACTCAGTCGAGTTTTGGCACCAGTTATCAGCATGTAACTGTTATCAGCATGTAACTGTTCGTAGCAATTTATCAAGTTACAGACAGTGGAATTCTTTACAAGACCATTTGTTTGAAATTGCTCTTATTTCTGCCGATTTCTACCGAAGTAGGCAAAGAAACATGGTGTGATTCTCACTTATTTACCCAAGATAAGCGCTGTCAACCGAGTAACGATGAGATAAGAGGCAATCTAAAACGAGGGCTAAAACATCGTTCTTTGTATCGATTTAGAAACCCGACAAGAGTTGTATTGCATGGCATCTCGGTCAGAAAATATTCCTTACATAGTAGAGTATCAGAGTAACTGACAGAAAAATGGACGCTAGCAGATCCTGACATATATTGACTTTACCGAACTTCTAAAACCAGATCAAATATCCGCTGTCAGTGGGTTTAAATCTGTCTCCAGTGACTAGAGTCGTGTTAGGACAGACAAGCCGTTTGTGGCCGGTCTGCCCAATCTATGAGCCAAAGACATGAGTTTGTTTTTGACAGGACACTCGTAACATCTACCTGTCTGAGATGATATTTGTTGTAAAAGTTTGGATGAAACCCACTAATGTCTTGTATATGGATGAAGTTCGTGATCTGTGGTTTACTATAGTAAAATAAGCGTGCACATGTACTTAGCCTAACCTCATAGCAACTGCGACTTTATGTGGGGAACGGATGTGAAGTTTCAAATCCTAGACAGGCTGTTTTGATTTTGAGTCATGTGGAACGTGAATATTTTTATGGCCTTGTTGTTACAACACCTTTGCAACATCCTAACATGACAATATGGATGAAGAGTGGATTTGCTTATTTTAAGACAAAATCAAGACACAAATTTCGTCTTTAACTGGAAAAAAATACGTCACAGAATGTACGCAGATAACTCTGGTACATGGCGGTATATTTTGCGGCAGCGTCTCTAATGAAGTAACGATATTTGTCTTCCGTGGAATTTGAAGTGGTTAATAGATTCGCCTGTAAGCTTGTTCACACACCATCGTTACGGTGGCGAATAAGGCCTCGGAGAAGCATGGCAAACTGGAAGTCAGAGATAGTGGAGAACACGTGACAATGGCAGAAGGGTTGGTCTCCTTGAGATAACGCCCATTAGCTCGTTAATCTTCGATGAGACTAACCGGCATTTAGATGGCAGTTCCCTTTCCTCTACGGCAAAACGCAATTTAAAGTCATCCGAGTATTCTAAATATGTAAAAAACCTTTGTAAAAAAGGGTTAAAACACGTTCTTAAAAGAGATTCCACAAAATAATGACCAAAATAATCAACAAGTCAGTTTTCAAGATATACAATAATGCCTAATACATTACACTTGTCGAATCAGCTTTTGTGTAAAACAGATTTACAGAAAATATTAAATCAGTGTATTTCCAATTAAACTGTTATTATTGCTGTTAATATTCACTTTTAAAACTGAAATGAATTTTAAGCTAAACCCACTATCACGTTGATCTCTGATCTTTATTCCTGTAACTGATGACCCAGACTGATGCGATTTACGCTGTAAGCAACTCATCCGTCAAAACCCTCTAAAAACACTCGTTTATATCTCAGGGCATTGTGTCTTCCCCGAAAACACTTCGTTATGAATAATTCAACATTGCCTTCTGGCTGACGCAATGAATCTGTCCAACTGAACTGCCCTAGTGTGACCTTTATAGGCTAGGTCATCCTGAGGTCACCAGTTGCGTGGACCGAATGAGATGTCACTGATAAATATTCATGAACTGTGTTTCCCCCGTGTGGACCCTCTGATCTGCACGACCCTGTAGCAAACTGATGATTGATCGGACAGTCTCTGCACGTTCTTTGACGTCCTCACGAACAAGCCTCATTTTCAATTGTCAAATACTCTTAACACAGGCAAGGCTTAGTGCACTGTTTTTATTAAAATTCACAAAACATATATCTCTTTCATAATTTATAAAAAAAAGTAATTCAAAATTCTCAACAGTCCTTTGTACCTTGACTTTCTCAAATTAGCAATGCTGGGCAATGTTTGAAAAAAAAACTGACAGGTATCTGCTATTCACTTCAGAATTACCGTGTTTAATCACGGGAACACCCTTAGAGTAAAATAATTTCGAATTCTTCTTACTATGACAACAATATACGTCTACTCTCAGCATTGTTATAGCTACGTGGGTCCAAACCAAAATATTTAAGTCCCCAACCACACTTGCCACTTTACTCGCATAAGAATGCTCTGTGAATTATTTACTTCCACGACGTAACATGCTAATTAAACAATCATGCCACATGTTCCCTTCCACTACGTGATTTTAATAGCTCAACGCACCTCTGCTTAAGCTCTCGCCTGTTTACTTTCGCAGTTATTAAACGTGGAATGTCATCCATGATGAAAAAATACCCTGGCATTAAACCACGCTTGTCTGGAGAAAGAGCGGGCTGGAAAACCTGCTCGGCAAAGCACCGGATACATTCCACTGTCAGTTCTGAGCCTTGTTTGGGGAGGATACAAACACATACCTCCTCCAGCAATCTCACATCAGGGACGCCCACTGCATACACTTCCTCTACATCTGGGTGATCACGAAGAGGATTTTCCACGGCTGCTGGATAAACTATGAAAGTACCTCTTTTGATAATCTCCTTTCTTCTACCACTAATCGTTAGGTGGCCGCATTTTGTCAATCTTCCCATATCACCTGTGTGGTACCATCCTTTCGAGTCCAACAGTGGCGATATATCCTTGCCGAAATACTCTCTTGACAAAGAGAAACTTCTTATACAGATTTCTCCCTCTGTACCCACATGAACCACGTTGTCAGAGTCATCGACAATCTTCACTTGTATCCCTTCACAAGGCAAATATGTAAGTTCTTCCTTAGGCAGGATGTTCTCGCCAGGCTTAGTGGTGAAATACCCGAAAAGTTCAGACATACCGTAAATGCAAACAGGTTTTTCTGCAAAACGATGCAACGTCTCAAACATCTGTCGCTGTAGCACTTGGCCTCCTAGCATCACTTTCCGAAGTTTTGAACACTTCTCATCGCTTCGACTATCCAACCTGGCCAGGTCGAACAGCAGATATGGTGGGAAGAAACCACTTGTTGCCTGTTCCTCTTTGAGCGCTGACATCAGAAACTCTACACTTTCCGTTGAAGGTATTGGCATGGTTTGCACAAACAGCATTGTTATCCCAACTGAGAACACATAACTGGGAAACCCACCAGAATATCCCATAGCTCTATCCGTGAAGAACACATCCCCCGGGCTCAAACCTACCCTATCAGCAACCGCCTTGGAACCGTTGATGATGGCAAAATGAGAATGAAGCATATATTTGCTCTTCCCAGTTGTCCCAGACGTGGGGAACATCAGGCAGATGCCATCCGGATCGAGGAGAGGCAGTGTCACTTGACCCGCTGTGTCGTCTGTTCTTTTAACCAAGTCACTAAAACCCATAAAACGCCGTGATTTCGGTGAATTCTGCACTAAAATGATTGCCTTGGTGTCAAAGTTATGGGTATTGCACTGCGCCTGAATGTCATCATCCAGCAAGTGAGGATCTTGGAGCCTCTGTGCCTCGCGGATGTCCAGGATGATGAACCTACAATTCACCTCTGTCGCTGCCCGGACACAAGTGCCCGGATGGTATGACATGGCCGTAACAGCGACTCCCCCCGCCATTACAACCCCACAAAATCCCACCATCCATTCCGCGCTGTTCCGTACGTAAAGGGCCACATTTTCACCAGGTCTAAGACCCACACGCACCAAGCTCTCCGCGAATACTCTGGCATCTCGTGCTAACTGTTGAAATGTGAGAAGTTGCCTCGGTTTCCCCAAATCTCTGACAACGACAGCAGCCGTGTTAGGACGAAGATCTGCCCAGTTCTGCACCGCATCCGGAATTGTTCGGTACACGTACGGAGTCTTGTGCGGATTACTGAAGTAGCTCGGCGTGTTTTTCTGTAATTCCTTGGCAGACATTCTTTCTCTGTCGTGTTATCTGCGAAGCTCTTGGCATGTTTTCTGTTGATGACTACAAATTTAACTCAAGAAGAGTTTTGAGCATGACAATGCATATAAAAGACAGATACTGTAATGTGAAATAAGTTGTCCTAGTTTTATCTAAATCACGAAATCTAGCACAAAATGATGACGAAATGACAATACCGTTTACATGCTAAGTCTGGCTGAGGTAAACTCTTCGTGTTAGTTTTCACATAGTTTTCCTTATATTTAAGCATGGTCTATCTTTTTGGTATGACTACAGCCATTATGTGTTAAACGTGCACATGGATATGCTTATCGGTAATAACTACTGTGGTAATAAACAGCCATAAACAGGGTCGAAGGCTTAGTAATACTTCATCTTGTCCATGTACGAAATAAGCTCATTACTGCAAGTTAATTTCACAGAAATTTATTGTCATTCATTTCATTCACACGACGGCGGCCAACATTATGTTGGTAGGAAACCGGACAGAGCACGAGGAAAACCCACGGTCATCTGGAGGTAACTGATAATTGGCACAATGACGATGTACGGTAGCGTATAATGCTGTACAAAGCCTGCGATTCTACTGAACAGAAGTTTGGAAACGCCGGGGAAAAATTCGGAAAACAATACATGTACCTTGATGAAATCATACTGCTACGGACTGTTTCTAGCTGCCTTCTCCGAGTAAAAACATCAATTATTAGTAGAATCAGAGATATGACGGTAGATTCATATCCTGTGCCAACATAATGCTTACCAAGCAGGAATAAGCCTTGGGACGCTCTGTCGTAGTTCTTTACCTAAATTAACAAATGGGAATTTGGAGGGCGTCTGGGTCGGCTTCATCTTCCATAATGGTTTCGGGGGTTTTGTCTGGAAAGTTATGTGTGTTATGGTGTAAAACCCTCTCACAGTTAATGAAACTCTACTCTGATATTAACTCCAGTGCATGTTGTCAGGTAAAGTAAGGTGACACATTTTCTTACCCTTCTTTGAAAAAAAGATCACTCACAAAAACTGATTTACATACGTATAGCTGTCCACCCACCCAAACGTTTAGCTTGCAGACGGCTGGTAAATTGCGTGTAATAAGTCTTTAAAGATCGATACATTCCCCATTTTTTTTGTTTTTTTCTTTGCACGCCTAATTTTCCCACCAGATGAAAAGCTTAATATTTTGTCTCTTAAATGATCAGCCGCGGTGGGCCACAGGTGAACGTTACACGCAATTAAAGGATTTCATGAACAGGTTTTCTTCAGACGTGAAAATAACACTTTTATTGATTGTGTGGTAGACAAATGACCTGTGTTGATTAATAACTTTAGTTATTGATTAACTGATTGATTTAGAACATACTGACATCTCCTATACCGATCGCATTCCTGAGGCAGAACAACAAAGGCATGGGCAAATCTAAGCTTAAAGAGCAGAGCATTGGGCTGAAAAAGGAATATCAACCAATTAGTTTGAAATTATGGCCTTAACTTTGCTCCTTTATCACGAGTTAGATGTAATGAGCTTTCGAAGTAGAGCACAACAGTAAATCTCCTGAATCTATAGCCACAGTTAACTATGGGGCGTCAGTCTGCGCATGTCAACTTCCTCAGTGTTTATGATCTGTTGACGAACCCGTGTCAGGTGTTTGAGGGCGCCTGATTGTACATCACGGGGTACACTCACACCTCATGTGATTTACACACAGACATGTAATGGTTATTCCCTTGATTTACACTGATGAAAATGTTTCACTCACGGTGGACGACCATATTTTACAAATAACAGGAGTGTCTTGTCGTGTACGGTCATAAATAAGTAACTATTAATAAGCACGTTGTCTGTTCCATAAATTCTACATCATATTAATCATGCTCTCGACGTTCTCTGATCTATTATAAATACATCATCACAATGTTTCTAAGCTGTACAAGATTACCGTTACCTGAACGTGGAACCCACGTTAGAACAGATGACTCTTCGTCAGATCTTATTTGGGAATGTGAATCATGACCAAGTGTTCAAAATTTACTTGTTTAATGACAGAAGAAATTGGGTTTAATGTTTTCTTTATACACTGGAGATCAGATTTTAGGTGTATAATACCAACATACCTGGAGTACATTTTTGGGTATAGCGTTTTTCTTTTCTGTCAGACGTACATCAATGTACTGAACTACTGATCTCTTGGCTCTCCAGGAAAGCTTGCGCTTTCAGCAACAGATGACATGACTGCGGACCGAGTGAACCCTTAAGACGGGGTAATGCCACGTGATTCATCGAACACACGCGCTGTGGTTGTTTCTCTGATTATATAAGTAGAGATATATTTAGGCTAAATGATATAGGCTACACTCCGTTATACTGTAAACATCTTATGTGTTATAGGTCTTTTGAAGCGTACGTCTTACTTCACGTAAGACGTACACAGATCGTTCAATTCCTCTATGAGTTTTGAATGTATGTATGTATGCTTGGGGTTTAACTTCGTTGTTCGCCACTGAAGAATCATGCCGAGGACACCAGACAAGACATCTCATAAGTCATATTATACTGACACCGGGTCAACCAGTGCTGTTTCCTTTCCCGAACCTTTAAGTGCTGAGTACGAAGCGACGCAGCAACAAGTACCATTTTTAAAGTCTTTGGCATGACCCGACACTGGGTTGGATCCCGGGTCTCTCGGCTTCTGTGTGGGTTATGCCTCTATAAGACATTCAAGTCGATAACATAATTACTTCTCGGATATACTTTTATCTTATAGGCCAAGTACAGTCGGACTTGTGACAGCATAATTTGACAGTATAATAATATGACTAGGTAGGAGCGACCTGCAGCTGACTTCAGTGCATTGTTCCAGTGAGGCAGCACTGTCCGCATTGGATCTGCCCGCTGCAAAAGACCTATAACACATAAGATGTTTACAGTATAACGGAGTGTATATCATTTAGCCTAAATATATCTCTGCTTATATAATCAGAGAAACAACCACAGCGCGTGTGTTCGATGAATCACGTGGCATTACCCCGTCTTAAGGGTTCACTCGGTCCGCAGTCATGTCATCTGTTGCTGAAAGCGCAAGCTTTCCTGAGCCAAGAGATCAGTAGTTCAGTACATTGATGTACGTCTGACAGAAAAGAAAAACATTGCAGAAACCCATTCATTTAGCTCAGAAACTACATTTATTTATTTACTTGCTTAATTGGTGTTTTACGCCATACTCGATAATATTCCCCTTACACGACGGTGGCCAGCATTAAGATGGAACAGGTAGAGCCCGGGGGAAACCCACGGCCATCCGCGGCCAGATCGTGGGAACGTACGTCCGGACAGGAAGCCAGCATGAGATGGACATGAACTCACGGCGACCGTATTGGCGACAGCCTCCTGGGTCATTGGGCCATAAAACTGTACACATTAAAATGTGCAAAACATCACTAAACATAAATGATAAACTGGTGGTTTTAGCTGTGACGATCTGTGCTATGGTTGTTGCTTCATGTTCAAAGGCTTGTGCAATCCACAGTCGCTAGCTGCAACGTAACAGTAGAGGGTTCTGTGTTTTAACACAGATTGGATCCAGCGTGTTTAGGGGAGAAATTTTAATGTGATCCTGGCTCAGGCGTCCACACTGGTGTCAGTGACCACATGAAGCAGGACCTCCGGTAAGCATACATCGTATACGGGGAATATCTGCTTCTACTTTTTCCTGCAGATAGGACATGCAACTTAGGAAGTCTTACAATACATCTTACAATGACGAAAACCAAACGCATTCATGATAAATACAGTAGCTCACGTCCTCATCCAAGAAAAACGGCTTTAAAACTAAAGGAAACATCATGTCCATTGACAAATATGATCATATTAAGCATTTAATCTTTTATGGTTTCACGTCTATACCTGCATAGACTGCAAGATTATTGCTGCTTGAGAATTTCTTTGGCGATCATTTTCGTCCATGCTGGTGAGAAAATTTGCAAGTTAGGTTGTAGATATTCCTCCATCAAACGCTTCCTTTTTCGGGCTTCTCCGGTATGGAATGATTCTCTAACGCTGTTTACAGTTCAGGAAGGGTACATGTATGACGTAAGTGACGTGTAAAAATTGTTCACCTATTCTAAAAAAAATAAGTTCTCGGTTTATCGGCGGAACTATAAAATCATGTTAAATAGAGCCGTGGAAATGAAGGATAAAAACAAAGGTTGAGACGACGTTTTTTTTTTCTAACATCATTCTTGCCTTCATTTGTCTACAGAATGTCGAACAGAGAGTTTTTGTTGCTACATCCAAATTTTAAAAATCGGGATTTATCTCTCACGATGCAAGGTAATTTCGTTGTGCAAGGTAAGGACGGCCCCGTGCGTCATAATAGAAAGCATGTTGCTGACTAATTGCAGCTGACGAATATTTCGAGTAAAGTAGCCTCCCTTTGCTCGCTAAAAAAAATTTGCCAATACCATTGCCAAATTGGTCTTCCCATCTACGCTACATGGACACCGTGACTACATTGGTGTGTTAAATTTTCCAATCTGAATTTATGAAATGCATATAAGTACTTGTGACCCAGTGTCATACGGCCAAGAGCTGGCTTAAACATATCAAATATTCAACCTGAATCATCTCCCAGCTATCACATTGTCCCCACTGCACTGTTTTTACTCTCGTGACACAGTGTCATACGGCTAAATGCTGGTTTAAACATATCAAATATTCAACCTGTATCATCTCCCAACTATCACACTGTCGCCACTGCACTGTTTTTACTCTCGTGACGCAGTGTCATACGGCTAAGTGCTGGTTTAAACATATCAAATATTCAACCTGTATCATCTCCCAACTATCACACTGTCCCCACTGCACTGTTTTTACTCTCGTGACGCAGTGTCATTCGACCAAGTGCTGGCTTAAACATATCAAATATTCAACCTGTATCATCTCCCAACTATCACACTGTCCCCACTGCACTGTTTTTACTCTCGTAACACAGTGTCATACGGCCAAGAGCTGGCCTAAACATATCAAATATTCAACCTGTATCATCTCCCAACTATCACACTGTCCCCACTGCACTGTTTTTACCCTCGTGACACAGTGTCATTCGACCAAGTGCTGGCTTAAACATATCAAATATTCAACCTGTATCATCTCCCAACTATCACACTGTCCCCACTGCACTGTTTTTACTCTCGTGACACAGTGTCATTCGACCAAGTGCTGGTTTAAACATATCAAATATTCAGCCTCTGGCATCTACCAACAATCACACTGTCGCCACTGTCGTTTTTACTCTCGTGACACAGTGTCATTCGACCAAGTGCTGGCTTAAACATATCAAATATTCAGCCTCTGGCATCTACCAACAATCACACTGTCGCCACTGTCGTTTTTACTCTACATGCCGTAGCCGTATTTCACCGGTTACGTGGGACCATATGCCAACTATCACACTGTCGTCACAGCTCTGGTTTTACTCTACATGCTGTAGCCATACTTTACCAGTTACGTGTGACCATATGCCACCCATCACACTGTCGTTGTTGCTCTGTTTACACTCTTCGTGATGTTGTCATTATATCCTATTACAAGATCCATTAGTCATTAATCATTAACCATTATAACACACGCATATTATTATTATTGTTGTTATTACCTCGGATAAAATGGTCCGTTTGTAATCTCAGAAAATTCATTCAAAAGCGGCCATTACATCAATAATCGTAACCGTGAATAGAGCGTATTTTCTACATTATCGTATAATAATAGGCTTAAGAGCTCTTTCCCCAAGCCTGTTTCAACTTAATAATGGTTTTCATCTCAACCCCCTTCAGCACACCTCCTCCCGGGGCTTCCGGTGGAACCATACACTTATCTTTCATCACATCATTTTTCCGTTCCTCTTAAAAACATCAAAAGTCATATGCCCAGAGACCCGCCATCGTGTAGAAGTGGTAATCGCGGGTATTGTTTCGGGATGTAATACTTTTAGCCAATAAACATTGGTCCCTGAAATTGGTAACGGGGGGCTTCGTCCCCATTGTGAGTAATAAATCCTCAACGTTCCAACAAGAAGCGTTTTGGTTCCATTATTTGTGCTGTTTTCAGATAATTATATTTTTAATGGGCCAATCTTAAATGCACGTGAAGATAACCATGAGGTTTTAATAAACCATCCCATATTATCATTAATATTCTTGAACAAGCACTCATTTTATCCGCTCCAAGTTGAAATACCTATATACTCTAAACAACTGTGTATGTTTGCCAAAGAAAAAAAAAAGACGTTCTCTTAAGTAATTTGTTTTTGACCTCAGCAAAATGTAGTTTGCGTATTTAAGTATATTCTTCTTTAAATACTCCTAGGTATCCTTGACAGAGATAGTCAGTTCGTCTGGAATGTACCTAATTCTGATTAGGTCATGATGTTTGTGGAAGTGTACGTTGATACTCGTGTATACCTAATTCTTCACAGGCCATGGTGTTAGTGGAAGTGTACGTGGCTACTCGTGTATACCTCATTCTGATTAGGTCTTGGTATTAGTGGATGTGTACATTGCTACTCGTATATACCTGAGTTTAATTAGGTCTTGGTGTTAGTGGGTGTGTACATTGTTACTCGTGTATACCTGATTAAGTCTAGGTATTAGTGGGTGTGTACATTGCAACTCTTATATACCCGATCCTGATTAGGTCATGGTATTAGTGGATGTGTACATTGCTACTCGTGTATACTTACTTCTGATTAGGTCTTGGTATTAGCGGGTGTGTACATTACTACTCGTGTATACCTTATTAAGTCTTGGTATTAGTGGGTGTGTACATTGCAACTCTTATATACCCGATCCTGATTAGGTCATGGTATTAGTGGATGTGTACATTGCTACTCGTGTATACTTACTTCTGATTAGGTCTTGGTATTAGCGGGTGTGTACATTACTACTCGTGTATACCTGATTCTGATTAGGTCATGGGATTAGTGGAAGTTTACGTTGCTATCAGTGTATACCTAATTCTGAAAAGGTCTTGGTATAAGTGTGTGTGTACATTGCTACTCGTGTATACCTACTTCTTATTAGGTCTTGGTACAAGTGGAAGTGTACATTGCTACTCGTGTATACCTAATTCTGAATAGGTCACGGTGCTAGTTGAAGTGTACGTTGCTACTTGTGTATACCTATATCTGATTAGGTCATGGATTTTGTGGAAGTGTACATTGCTAATTGTGGATGGGTACATTGCTAATTGTGGATGTGTACATTGCAAATTGTGGATGGGTACATTGCTAATTGTGAATGTGTACATTGCAAATTGTGGACGTGTACGTTGCAAATAGTGGATATGTACATTGCTAATTGTGGACGTGTACGTTGCTAATTGTGAATGTGTACGTTGCTAATTGTGGGTGTGTACATTGCCAATTTTAAGCATTTTCAAGAACGGTTAAAATAATACCCGAACTGGTTTAAACTGGCCAGAGACCGGGTTTCATCGTGTGGCCATTTCACTCACCACTTCCGTCGCTGCTCTGGCTTTGCTCTGTATGCAGTAGCCTTTTATAGAATAGGTCCTCTATGTGGTGTCAGTCCTCTAGATCAATGGACAACAGTGGAAAGTAAAAACAACTTGAGGTCAATCATATAAGCTCCAATCCGACACAATGGACAATGTTATGTTTGCCAAATCTTGGTATGGGCCTCGATCGCCAGACAAAGCCCGTCTGCCTAAGAGCCTCGTTAACTGTTCCAGCTGAGACTATAGTTATAACTTGAGATGTCTGGGTCATCCCGATAAATCTCAAGCGGACAACGTTTATGCTAAGGGTTACCACAGGTTCTGGTGATTTTCTCTTCCCCTAGTTACACATCCTAAATCTATGTCGTGGAACCGACAATTGTGTGAAAGAGGTAGTTGTGTGGAAGTGGTAATCGTATATATCGTTCCTAGATGTGATACCTTCAGCTCATAATATACTGGTCCATCCAATTATTCACATTGGATAATTTATGGGATTGGTCAAATTATGTGTAATAAATCTTCAACGAACCGACAGGAAGCGTATGCCTCCATTTGTTCCATTGCATTAAGTAAACCGAGGACTGTGCCAATCATTTATCATCAGCGCGTGCTGCTTTCAAGTAATTGTGCCTTCTAACGACGCTAGCTAGAGTTGTTTAAGCGGATAGCCAGAGTTTAATATAGATACACTATCTCACAATCGTATATTCCCCTAGCAGTAGTGAATAGACATTATTTCATATCCACCGTGTGTTAGACTTTACATATATTTGTGTGTGTGTGTGTGTGTGTGTGCAAAGAATAACTTTATGTTTGACAGAAACAAATGCCCATCCTGTTGTATAAAAAAATTCATCTTAGTAAAATTAGTATGCACATTTAAGTATGTTCGGCGGCTAAAGAAATAACCCTGACAAAGACACCAGTAGTGAATTAATTCAGGACAAAGATACTAGTAGTGAATTAATCCAGGACAGATACTAGTAGTCAATTAATCCAGCACAAAGATACTAGTAGTCAATTAATCGAGGAGAAAGCTTAATGCGCCAGAGTTTCATTTCTGCTTTCGAATATGATTGGAATCAGGAGAGATGGCATAGGCCACGATGACAGTGTATGTATCGTCAAATACTGGTCAGTCCCACTCGTCTTTCTTTCTCTATGCTCTTCCTTGGCAGTAGACAATCTTGGCCATTGAACGCCAGTGGAATCCACTCAGAGTATGGTAGCTTCATTAAGCTGACGTCAATCATTCGATCCAATCCGACACGTTGAACAAATGTTATGTTGTCACTGTTCGCCAATTCAAGTAATGGACATAGATTATGTTAGACTTCCTTAGAAGTTCACTAAATGTTCCAACTGAGACTGTTATCGCTAGCGACGTCTGGGTCATGTCCCCTATAAATTCCAGTTGGACAAGATTTACGTTCACGTAGGTGTTACCACGGAGTCTCTCATTTGTGTTACCAGAAACAAAACAGTCTACAGTTGTCACAGGTGAGGATGGTTGCGAATATAATCGGAGGCCTCCGGGGCCGGGGTGGTTAACGTGGCAAATTGCATAATGACTCAGGAGTCTCTCACCAATGCGGCCGCTGTGAGTTGAAGTCCTGTTCATGCTTTGCCTCCTCTCCGGCCGTACATGGGAAATTCTGCCAGCGAGTTGACGACGGTCGTGGGTTTCCTCCGAAGTCAGCCCGGATTCCTCCCACCATAAAGCTGGTCGCCGTTGTATAAGTGAAATATTCTTGAGTACGGCGTAAAACACCAATCAAATGAATAAATAAATAATTACGCAGAACAAACGTTTTTAAAGATTGGGAAACATATGGGATACACATGCTGACATTAAAATTTATATTAAACAAAGCATGGCTTTACAAAGCATTCATTTAGATTAAAAGTTGATCGTCACCATAAAGCTGGTCGCCGTTGTATAAGTGAAATATTCTGAGTACGGCGTAAAACACCAATCAAATGAATAAATATACTCTAAGGCAGTCACTTTTCCAACTACAGCATTTTCATATACTTCTGCAAACTGCCTTTGTTTGCTGTGTTTTGTTTCACTGAAATTTTACGTGACACTTTGCTGTTCTCTATGTTCTCTTGAAATTCGTCTATATACCAGATCATCACAGTAGAATTGCGCACATAACCACAGAGAGTATAAAATACGTATACAAAACCCAATGTTATTCCAATGGAATGTGTTGACATTCTGTCAACTGTTTCTGTCCTCCATGATAATATGTGACTCAAAGCGGCCCTCGTTTGGGAAATGGCGAACGCATGGTATTTATAACTAATGGCAGAGTGGGCGTTTAAAGATCTTTTCCATTATGTAATAAATGTACATAAATAATGATTTATAGTGATTTGCTCATTTGCTTCCGCAACACTCAATGGGACATTGGGCGATTTTGTGCCAGTTCTGTATAGTGAAGGTGCAGCTATGGCAGAAGACTTCGATAAAAACAATAATGTATCATAACTGAGCCTAAAAAGACAAAATATTGCATAATTTTCTTTGTGATCCACTATTTGCATTCCATAGACCATTTATATTTAAAGACGCACAGCACAGAGAGTAAAACAGGAGGGGCGCAGACAGCGTGATAGTTGGTAAATGGTCATAAGAAACCGGTGAAATACGGTCAAAAAATGTGCTGTGCTGCTTGGTTGTTATATGCTTGTTGGTTCCCTTACGGGGTCAATAATGTTTCTATTGAGCGTGCATGCTGAATACAAACACTAAACATATGGTACCTGGATATGGCATTGCCTCTGGAGAAGTCTGCCAAAGGCGAGGTACATAACCTTATTAAAAGTCCAGTCGAATTGCTTTTCCATTTGAATGTGACGGTAATAAATCTAAAAATACCAACAAAGTGTGCTATGCCCCCATTTGTTCTATGGCTTCACCCATACCGTGAACCAGTTACCCCCAGGTTCTGGACCATTTTCTCCCACCATCATCTGGCCGCCGAAATATAAGTAAAATATTCTTGAGCACGGCGTTAGACACATATCGAATCAGTAAATACCCGTGAATAAGAATTACATCCAACTTCCCAAGACCAAAGATCTTTCCGAAGCGCCAGTAATTTGGGAGATGCGATCGCATGGAAGTCGTGATTATGTGAATTGTTCCCAGATGTTATACCTTTTAGCCGATAACACGTTGGTCCATCAAATTGGTTAACGGGGGATTCTTTCCCACTGTGTATGATAAATCTTCAACATGCCGACAAGAAGCGCTTTGCTTTCATTTGCTCCAATGCATCAGGTACGTCAGGCTGATCATTTATCACCATCGCGTGACGCAGATTAAAGTAATTATGTTTTTAGGAGGGACGAACGTGTGGTTGTTTAAGAGAATTGCCATTCTTAAAAGAGACAGCCCTCAAATCTCATTCTCTTCAAATCGGGCGTAGTGACAGGACGTAAAAAAAAATTGCCACATTTATTGCAACCGTCCCGCTGGTTAAAATAGTAAAGACCTTTAATATGTCCAAACCCTATATTATTGTATCTAGTAGGATATTAATTTACATACCTAGCAAAGACTATTTGACTTTCACAACCGCAGTGAATTTTATGGGAGCAGGAAAAGGATAGAGCCTAGAGAAAATCCCCGCCTTCGGTCAGGCCTGATAACTTTTGCAAATTATCACTGTAAAATATACATGGTGCGTCATTTGTACATTCTGCGAAATATGAAAGATGCTTGATATACACACATAGCTATAGTTTTTCATTCCACTTCAGGATACAGACTGGAAACCATTGGAGATTGCATAAGCCAAGGAAAGTATATGTTATCTGAGAAAGCTTGCAAATACAATTCGTACTAGGATAGATATCCATACTCCATGAGATCAGTTGCCATTAGTTGATTAACGTGCCAGCGCGGTACATTGACTCAGAGGCATCTCACCAATGTGACCCCTGCGAGTCCAACCATGTTAGCCTCCTCTTCGGTTGAGAAGGTCTTGCAACAACCTGCTGATGATCGTGGGTTTCATCCAGGCTCTGCCCGGTTTCCTCCCACCATAATACTGGCCACGGTCGTATAAGTGAAATATTCTAGAGTGCCCTACGTCGTAAAACACTTATCAAACAAACAAGTAAATCTGCGAAATCTACTGATCTTGCTGAATACACATACTTATGGCGCTTCCGTAACCTTATACCTACCCACCAAAACGGCCCTATTTAAATGTTTTTACAGTGGGTTGTTCTTATAGAAATATCTTTTATATGTTCTTTTGTAGGGCAATTTGCATGTAGATGCGAAATTTATTGAATGGCCTAAAAATCCCAACACGTCTATCTCAATTTTTCATACAGTCTTGGATTAATTACGTAGCTCATGCTGGCTTCCTCTCCGGTCATTCGTGGGAAGGTCTTCAACAACCTGCGGATGGTCGTGGGTTTCCACCGGGCTCAGCCCGTTTTCCTCCCACCATATTGTTGGTCGCCGCCATATAAGTGAAATGTTCTTGAGTATGGCGTAAAACACCAATCAAATAAATAAATAAATAATTACGCAGAACAAACGTTTTTAAAGATTGGGAAACATATGGGATATGGGACTTTCAAATTTATATTATACAAGGCATGGCTTTATAAAGCACTCATTTAGATTAAAAGTTGATCGTCTCATGTATATATAAAGTCACATCATTAGAATAGTCCCTGCCACTTGGTCAAGCGTGTTTGGTGACCTCTTATCATTGCAGTGATAAATGCTTTGTGGAAAGGTTCATGTTGTTACAACGTTTTGGTTCTTGGTTATATATAGAAACATTCATACAGTTTTCACCTACGCTGATTTGTCGAATAATTCTATACCAACTACACTGGGAAATCTGATTTCGAATTAGACAGATAAAGCATGTCGGCGAGAACTTGATATGAATTGAAAATCGATGCTTCTATGACAGGTTAAATGACAGACTAAAAGCTTTGAATGGGACGGGCAAACATTCAGAGGACAAAGTGCGAACAGGCAAACAGGTTGTGCTTAGTCACAAGAACGATTTCTTCTTCTGAAAGAGAATTTCAGTATATCCAGTTTCGAGAGAATAAAGTTACCCGATCTCCCGCAAAAAAATAGCGTGGAACGTTCTATCACTTCACGTTTGCATCTGTATTTCACAATGAGCTTCCGTGCTGATGCTGGCTTCTCTCTCTCTCGTACATGGGAGGGTCTGTCGGAAACCTGCGAATGATCGAATCCCCCACCCCTGCCCTACGCCAGGTTTCTTCCCAGCATATAACGCTTGTGATTGTCGTATGTAAGTGAAATATTCTTCAGTGCGGCGTGAAACACCAATCAAATACATAAACATAGTTTACAAGCACTCGACAATGAACTTTCCCTTTTAAGACTCAAAGATGGGAGATTCACCACGATTGTATACAATCTACGTATTATAAAATGTATAAATCTTCCCTCACTAGTCTCGCTGGACCACTGGTCACCATGCAGTGGGAACATTGCATCCAGTGGACATGGAGAATGGAGAATTTATTTATTTATTTATTTGATTTGTTTTTTATGCCGTACTCAAGAATATTTTCACTTATACGACGGCGGCCAGCATTATGGTGGGAGGAAACCGGGCATAGCCCGGGGGAAACCCAAAACCATCCGCAGGTTGCTGCAAGACCTTCCCACGTACGGCCGGAGAGGACGCCAGCATGAGCTGGGTTGAACTTACAGCGACCCCATTGCTGAGAGGCTCCTGGGTCATTAAGCTGCGCTAGCGCGCTTTCCAACCTGGCCACGGAGGCCCCGAGAATGAATAATAACAGCGACATTAAATGTTCCAACTGAGACCGTCATAGTTTGGAATGTCTGGGTCAGGACCTCGATAAATCCTAATCAGACAAGATTTAAGACAGCTGTTCTCCTGTGTGTGTGATGTATATTAACTACTGCTGCTGTACTCACATTTAGAAGAGAATGATTCGTTACGTCTGGTGGTGTAGTTAAAACAGTGACTGTCTTGGTCTAATGAAAGGTCTAGCGCGCCTGGAACATCATAGACTGCGTCCCTTTACAAGACTCTGTCCCAATGTTTTGCATTACATACTTTTCTAGTTCTTTCTTCGTTTTGTCTTAGTTCGTGTTAATCTTGGCTTTAAAAACTGGTCTTGCGATTATTGACTTGGCGCCCATTAAGGTTCACGGAAGGGAAACGAATTTCTTATCTATCTATCTATCTGATAAGTGTTTTATGCCGTATCCAAGAATATCTCATTTATGGTGGGAAGAGACACGGGAGAGCCCGGGGGAACCCACCATCATCCGCATGTTGCTAGCAGACCTTCCTACGTACTGCCGGAGAGGAGGTGTACATGGGCCGGACTTGAACTCACGGCGGCCGCATTGGTGAGAAGCCCCTGTGTCATTCAACCGAGTAGGCTTGCTAATCCCTTCGGTTACGGTTATTATGGAGTGAAGCCTGAATATGCCCAGTGATGTTCGATACCATACATACAGCAGCGGTAGAAACGATGTGCGGTGTTGTGATCTTGTACGAGAAAATGTACGTCATTAGAGTATAGTATCTGGGGTAAAGTAACTAGCTTTAAAAAGAATTGCAATATAACGTGAGGATCAAAGAATTACTATATAACGTGAGGGAAACAACGCTCATGTACATTTCAAAAGGTGATATATAACCAAACGATAACACAACTAGCGCCTCTCGCCAGTGCGATCACTGTGAGGTCAAGCCCAGCTCATGCTGGCTTCCTCTCTGGGCGTACGTGGCACGATCTTCCTCAACCTGCGGGTGGTCGTGGGTTTCTCCCCGGGCTCTGCCAGGTTTCCTCCCACCATAATCTTGGCCCCCGTCGTATGAGTGAAATATTCTTCAGTACGGCGTAAAACGCCAATCAACAAAATAAATAAATAAATAAATAAACAAATAACACCACAAAATCTAATTAATTATCTTGCTTCGCAAAACACCTTGAGGTCTTAATTATTGCAACAAAACGCCACGTATATACCATGTGGTCATTACGTTTCTTGTAGAATGTAGTGGAGTTCATATTATATACATGCCTTCCCCGTTAAACATCAGTACACAGGTTTTGCTTCTATTTGTACTTCCATGGAAATAATCTCAGAGGGACTGTGTATCAGATAAAGCCAAATTGGACGTATTTTACTGGGTGCAAGTTTTGACAGCTACGTTTTTCTTAGGTCTACTTTTTGTGGCGTAATACTACACGGCTTGAGATGATTAATTGGAAAAATGGCACGAAATGCGGATCGATACGTCGTAAAAATGCCAGTACAAATAATAAATAAAAGTGATAGGATGAAGTAATTCGGTTGAGATGTAATTTGATACATTGTCGTCAGGATCAATTTTCGCTTTCTGAAGATGCCATAATTTTGTGCCACTATCGATAATGTAACCGTGTTGTTTGTGGATTGAAGACATGTATACGGTTTTTTTCAACGTGCTGGAAGCGAACATTTTAAAACAGAAAAGGGGAATATCGCGAAAAAGACTTTTAGAGACACAATGTATATATTGCATAAATGTCATAGGCTCTCAGAGATACAAAATGAACACCGCACGAAGTGAATATACTTTCAGAGGCACAAAATGAATACTGCATGAAGAGACTATCTTTTCAGAGGCACAAAATGAACTCTTCATGAAGTTAATATACTTTCAGAGGCACAAAATGAATACTGCATGAAAGCCATAAACTTCTAGAAACAAAGACGGAGGATCGCTTCACGGTCAGAGACTTCTAGAGGCACAAAATGAACACTTCATGAAGTTAATGTACTTTCAGAGGCACAAAATGAATACTGCACGAAGGCCGTACACTTCTAGAAACAATGACGAAGGATCACATAAAGGTCACAGACTTCCAGAGGCACAAAATGAATACTTCATGAAGTTAATATACTGTCAGAGGCACAAAATGAATACTGCACGAAGGCCATACACTTCTACAAACAATGATGGAGGATCACATAAAGGTCACAGACTTCCAGAGGCACAAAATGAATACTTCATGAAGGTCATACACTTCTAGATGCAAAAACGGAGTATCGCCTAAAGGTCACAGACTTTCACAAGTACAAAGAGACATAGTATACCCGTAACAGAATCGTGGCATGTAGGTAACATCTGGAAGTATAAAGGAGTTAAAGCAGACAGTCGGCAGATTAACTGTATGTATTCTGAAACTCGGGGTTTGACATCATGTATGTTTGGTCTTCAGTTTCTGTATCATACTTTTTAAAGATGCCGCAATATAGATAAATTGTCAATACAATCGTTGTACTACCAGAAGCTGGTCCTTAACTCAGGGTTAACCCTAAAACAAACAGTTGTAAAACCATGTGTCTTGGCATCCAAGAACCTGTAAATTAAGATCCATGTGAAATCGAACCGGTTGTTCTCGTTGGTTATTCGCTTGATGTCGGAGATGTTCGCTTGGAAGCCTACTTTCACATAAATCAGGAATTCCCATATCGGCAGATCTGATTCCCTATAACCTAAACCTTTTAAAAGCCGCTAGGTTATGGAATACCTGCAAATGTTTATCATTCACCGTTTAGTAATCCCGTGACGCTGCACACGAGCAAACGTCTGAGAAACCGCTTGTCTATGTGTATCCACAGAAATCTCTCCGAGATTCCCTAGCCTGCCAGAAGCGATCTGACAGTTAATTTTAGGCTAATTCCGAGGGTTGGGACTCTATGGTCAGGACAGAGGGCTAGCTCTGTTGGCTGTTCCATGGAGTTCCCAAGGAGGCAATATGCTCGATGGGGGCGCCAGCCCATCAGTGACTGGGGAGGAGTTCTGAAGAGACACGTTGTCTGCAGTTACTCAGACTGCACTAAGTCAGTAGCATCCATTAACCCTTTGAAGAAAGAGGGCGTGTGTTCGAACCCATCTCTGGCTGCTCCAGCAAACGACCTTAAGTCACGAAGTTTGTCAGGTACCGGGTGAAGGCTTTAGTGGTTTAATTCGAGAATTCAACTGACAAAGTCATGAAATCAAAACAGGACAAGCAATCTGTTTGGTTAGTTTTGGTTTTTATTACCCAGCCTAACATATGGCAATGTACCAGCGAGGAGATATACACAAAAATGATGAGGATGACTGCTGGATATTTATACATTATCAGACGACATTTATGGAAATGCACCGATGATCAGATTAAATTTTCACAAGCACAACTGCCATTGATGGTGAATCACATTATGCACCAATCAGATTTCTCCAAATAAAATTCAAAAGTAACATTGGTCCAGCTGTGTATGGAGTCTTAGATATGATAACACTGACAAACAACTGAACCTGTGCATGATGCATATCTGTATGATGTGAACGATAATACAGTACTTTTAGATTAAAACATTATGAACAACTTTAATACAACACTATCTTTTTAAATACATGCGCAGCAGATCCAGGGCAGGGGGCTGTTGTGTATGGAGGACTCACTTCTTTCAAGAGTAGCCTAATTGGTCAGGCAAAACTAAGTGCCCTCCCTGGCTTGCTTTGGAACTGGTTCTTCTGACCCAGTACCATACAACTAATTGTAAATATTTTCACCTCATAGTTACCATTCAATCACGTATGGGATGATTACCACATGCTTTCTCAATCACAACATGATTACAATTGATGGAAGGACAGGTTAGCCAACTGAAGCCAGCCTGGCCTACTCAAATATGACAAACGCACCAATTAAATTAAGTATATGCACTGATCTTGGTTTCTTCTGGGTTATCATGGTTTTGTTAACATGATTATGTATAAGTTTTGATGATCATGATGACATGCAATAATACGATATCATTATGGTATATCATCATGAAGGTATCGTTTTTTTTTATACCTCCCTCAGGTATGAGTTATAGTACTGGTATTATCTGCTCAAATCGTATTGAATTACAAACACAGGTACATTAAAATACTTTATCATGAGATAACAGAAACCAAAATATGCACTTTACTGTGATTGCATTATGTCCCAATAATGATTGTATTTATACTTCTGAGGTTGGATGATGTATATGTGGCATATGCAAATATGGTGCATTAATTAGTGCATCACATGATATATTTCCGTGAGGTGATTGGCCAAGGGTGGAGTAGCTTTGTGAAAGCCTGTGATTAGGTAAAGGTTTCTTTTTCTGAAATGTTATATGGACAGCTGTAGGGGATATAATTAGTGCTGTTCTCCTTGTTGGTGAGACAGCACTTAATTCTCCCTCTTGTAACTGCACAGTGTTTTAAAAACAAAAACATTTATAGATGCAATATTCATGCTAAAAGATGGAGGTAGAAATAGTTATAAAGGAGTCCCGGAGTACAGACCTGACCAATAGCAAATATATTTCCAAATCAAAGAGGGATAGGACATAATCATACATTTCAAAAATGTGTCCTAATAAAACTGAAACATTATTATCATGGAATCAGATATCCTATTATGATGTAGAGAAAAAGTAAAACAGCAAATACGCACAATCCATGTTTCTGGAATTACATAATACATTTTGACAAAACAACCAAAAAATTGGACTTTAACAACGTCTTTCCTCACACGACTAAAACAGGATTAAACAAACCATTACTGATCAAAATCTGTGGAAAACAGAAACAGAAGAAAGAAACGGCAATACTAAATTGTTTTTTCATATGAAAACTAAAGACAAATAATGACGAATTCTCGTATATTTTATGTATTTTTTCACCAAAGTAAGCCATCTTTTCTCACATGTTACATTGGTATAATACACATCATAATGACATAACTCAAAAAAAAGTCTTGTTTATCAAAAAAGGTATATCTTATCAACTCACTTCCATAGACCAAACTATTCTAAATAAAACAAACAAATGTAGCTTAATGTACCAAACACATTAAATACTATGATACAGAATTCAACAAGAAGTTAACGACTAGAACATCTTTTAGCTGCTTCGACAGTGGCACCATTTTATGCTACATTTAACTGATAGAGCAAACAACAAACAAATTATTATACAGGACCCATCGATTTAAAAGTATCCAGATGGTAGATATGGTGGTGATTAGGCCTACACAAATCAACAGGCAGATTTCTGCCGTATAAACTGGTACATTAACTCAGAACCACATTTATTTTGCATGTCTGCCACAGCTTGATAAAGGGAGATAACTTTAGTATTCTTATTCAACCATCACTTCACCTCTCACTTGAAGTAGTGTAACTTAACCAAATGTAAACATCAGGTTACTTGTAAACAAACTAAGTCTTTTATGATCTTGTAAATCCAGAACTTGCTGCAGACGCGAGTCTTGAATCTTTGCTTATCAAACCTTGAATCCAAGCATTGTAGATTTCAGAACAACTGTTTGGTCAACAGACCCTGTTCTTTTATTGTAAGATTCATAACCATTACCTTCACCAATTATCTGATTTATGAACATTTTACAAAACTTGAGTTAGTAACCTACAATATTTTTTGTAAGTCTTTCCAAATGAAACTTTACTTGCACTAATAGATTTTTCTTCAATGCCACATGTAGCTGTGTTCGTGCTCTCAGCGTTGTTTGAGAATGCTTGAAGACATTTGAAATGAGGTTGTTCCTCAACTCTTCTTGTTTTTGTTTTGTTTTGACACCTTTGACTTTCAAGAAAGCTAATAACAACATCTACACAGCTTACACCTTTCTCATTCATTCATTTACCTTTCCATTTATCCCCTCACTTTTGCCATCATTTATTACCTTTTCATTCACCTTGTCAGTGACTCTCAATCACTGAATCTAAGCACACTCACAATACTAGATTGGCCAACTGGATTTCTTTCTCAACTTGGTCCTGTCCTGTTACAAACTGGGCACAAAAACATCCCGCAAAACCAAGAGCTCTGTGACGATGATTGTACCAATTATAAATATGGTATATTATGCATTAATCACTTGTCTGATCTCAAAGGGCCCAATTCTCAGGGTATGATGAATTTGCCATTGTCAAATGCAACCTTGATCATCAAGGAATCGTCTTTTATGTAGGAGCGTAATTTCAAGGCCTCCAAGGAAATGAACTTGGGGTACCCAAACCCAAGAGAGTCTATGTCTTTTAATGGTTTCTGAAAGTGTTTCCATGTCGGATCTGGGATGAAACTTTCTTTGATGTTGATGCGTTTCTCCGGATCTGAGCACTGATCAAACAATGTGATGGTGATGGGCAAAGTGAAAGGCCAGTCTAAAATATTATCATACTCTCCGGGCAAAAGCTTGATGTACACTGACAGGAATTTGCCCTCACCTGTTCCGTTGCCATTTAGAAATGCAGACATAATCATCTTGTAGCCATGGCGACTAGTGTAAAATGGCTGACTAAAGATTTCACGCTTTTCTCGGTTGTTTCGCATCATGCACTCCATCAGTTTGGCCTTGTAGTCATTGATTTTCCAGATGAACACGCCGTTAGTGACATTGTTGACTGTGTGGACAGTCTCGGTCAACTGCTGGATTTGAAGTGCCTGTTTGTGAACGAGCGACCAGGCAAGTTCCAGGTGTGTAGCCAGATTGTCCTCAATGTGGTTGTGCAGGCCAAAGCGTGGACCCTGAAACAAGTAGGTCAAATAAACAAATTATTTATTTACTTGTGAAACAAGCAGGTCAATCATTTATTTACTTGTGAAACAAGTAGGTCAATTAAAGAAATTATTTGTTTACTTCTGTATAAGTAGGTCAATTATTTAATTGATCCTTGTTTTAAGCTGTGCTCTGAAAGCGGTCACGGAAGTGTGACACAAAGAGCAGACAGCATGTAATGAGGTCAAAAATATGGCAAAATACTTTGATTTTTATTCAACGCAAAATAACAGTTATATACACACCAGCCTGAGTTATGATTATAAAATACCACAGGACAACTAGATTCATATGAAGGAAGACTAAAAATATCAACTGTAACATTCATGGTCACAGATAAAATGAAACTTTATCAATTTTTGCCAAAAAATATCTTGGAGGCTTTTTTAAAAAATTTTGATGCCACTGTATATCCTCAATTTATAGTGCATCTATGAACTTAAGTATTGTCTTCAGTTCCATAATTACAAAATGTGACACAACTACGGAAGCTACCTTATACTTGCAACCGGCAGGTTTGAACTTGCAGCTGACAGTTGCGGAAGGGCAGACGTCTTGGACATGGTAATCCACTTCCTCACGAGGAATTTTTGTGGGGTCACAGCGATTTGGACACATGACTGGATAGCGAGGACACTGGTACTGATGGGTCTAGGAACAAAACAGACCAGGAATCAATGAGATCAGTAAGCCTATGGTTAAGAACACTGAAACTCACTGTAAAGAATCAGGATTATAAAGCCCTAATTAATCTGAAATAATACATGAAAAAGAAATTGTACAGTCTTTTGTTTGTAAGTTACTGACCTAGACCTAAGAGAACCCCTGCCATGAACAAGTTTTATGAAATATTTGTCGAGAGGGGCAAAATGATGCCTGATGGGAAGCAGGGGGAATACCTCTGCTGTAAAGGGGGGACAACTCTTCCATCCAAATGGCGAATTCTCCAGCCCAGCTGAGGTTTCAGTAAATTTTGTGATATTATTTAAAAGATTACTGCAAACATGTATTCTACATTGTTCATGTCATCATTCGTGCATGCCTCCAAATGATATGTAACAGAAAAACACCTCCTCATACAATAAAGCCACAATTTACAACACAAAGACCTCCTCATACAATAAAATCACAACTTACAACACAAAAACCAATACTATTTATTTTACATTTATAAGGAAAAGTTTACAAATTACCCTTATAAGTATCAATTTTCAGCCATCAGCATGTACAGTGTCATAGCACTACCCAGCACACCTGTGACGTCACTAACATAAGCCGTGACAACGCACCTGTAAAGTTTCCTCCACGAACTCGCGCTGACAGTATTGACATGTGACGCAGCGTTTGTGACACTCATGTTTCATGTGATTTTTCAGGTACTTCCTCTGTAACTTGGCACCACATTTATTCTCGCACCAAACCACCTCCATAGAGCAGTTACCTGCGTGCGTGTCCTACAAGAAGAACGGTGTACTGTTAATTACAACATCCATGTTTTGTTGTGGCATTGACTTCTTGGCTTATTTTCATCATATTTTCCCTAAACCTGATTGCTACATTTATCAAAAACACTCTAGAATCACTTTTTATACCATATCAACGTAAGTCATTAATTTCTGGCCTACTGATAGCAGATCTCAAATATTCACTTATGTAAATATATATTACTTGTAGAACATTAATGTATTCAATCAGCCCTGTACATCAGTCTTTCACAAACTTTGGACATGAAATTTACTAACCACACTGTGGCAAATTTGAAGCTTTCTCCATTATGCTCTAATATCCACTCACTGAGCAGCCAGAAAGTGGTAGAATTACACTGGTATTTTCAGTAACAAAAAGACAAAATTTTACCTCCAGCACTTCCCCATAGAACTCGTTGCCACAGAATTCGCACTTGACTCTGCGCCGGGGACAGGTAAACTCCAGGTGATCATCCAGACACATTTGCGAGACTTTGGCGTTGCACTTGTTTGGGCAACTGAGGGCATCGTAACGACATATGTCCAGGTGAGACTGCAAATTGAACAGGTAAGACAGGGTTCAAGGTGATTCTACCACAAACCGGTCAAACTGACCAATGTCATTCTTCTAGAAATATTACTGTATCTTACATGTATGCTAAACTGGCTCATAATTAACCGCATGTCACGCGTATTCATTAATTACTGGTTCATAATTAATGGCATGTCATATGTATTTATTAATTTAATCAACCTGAAATTTCTTTTTTGAGATTTAACAAACTGAAAGATTCACCATATTTATTTTTAGAAAACTGAACTAAAACCAGGTCTTGTTTATTTCACAGATGATAAAAATGAGCTAACATCATATTACATAACTTTGAACACATAAAGCTATAGACAAATATTTCTATATCATTACCATTTCAAAATCAAATTCTTGCTTACGGCTATATGTCACTATGTATGTGACGAACATAAACGGAACAGATACAAACAAACACAAAGTCAGATAGTGTGTTTTACCTGGAGATTTTGTGCTTTGTCCGTCCACTTGCAGCCCTCTTTGTAATGAGTACAACGGATGATGCTGGTCATGATTTCCTCATCTACCTCTGGGTCGGGGTAAATCTGAATGTAATTAACACACCAATTAACCATTTGATTGACATACAGATCAAGTACTGGGTTGATGGGAGGATTGGTGTTGTTCCCGGAGTCAGATTCCCGACAATTCCCCAGAAGAGAGTGTTAACATGGTCATGTATGCATTTATTTATTTATTTATTTATTTGACGACGTTTTACGACGTACTCCATAATATTTCACTTATACGACGGCAGCCAACATTATGATAGGAGGGAACCAGGCTCGAAACCCATGACCATCCGCAGGCTGCTGACAGATGTATGTATGTATGTATGCTTTGGGTTTAAACACCATCGCATAAGTGACATACTCTTAAGTGCAGTGAAAAGCACTAATCAAGTAGATAAATACACAAAGATGTATGCTTGTGTTCTTACTCCATACTTAACAATTTTTCAGTCATATGATGAGGCAGAGTCAAGTACCCTGTTAAATTGAGGATCCTCTAACTCAAGCAAGGTTTGACTCCAGGTCTCTCCACTTTGAGGAGAACATCCCAAATATTACTCCACAACGGCCATCGCACGTGCATCAACATGTTACAGAGCAACAGAATTGTGACTGATGCAGCCATCACACATGCATCAACATGTTACAGAGCAACAGAATTGTGACTGATGCGGCCATCACACATGCATCAACATGTTACAGAGCAACAGAATTGTGACTGATGCGGCCATCACACATGCATCAACATGTTACAGAGCAACCGAATTGTGACTGATGCGGCCATCACACATGCATCAACATGTTACAGAGCAACAGAATTGTGACTGATGCGACCATCACACATGCATCAACATGTTACAGAGCAACAGAATTGTGACTGATGCGGCCATCACACATGCATCAACATGTTACAGAGCAACAGAATTGTGACTGATGCAGCCATCACACATGCATCAACATGTTACAGAGCAACAGAATTGTGACTGATGCGACCATCACACATGCATCAACATGTTACAGAGCAACGAAACTGTGACTGATAGGTTGAACATGAGCTGTTCAAACAGTTTTGTAGCCATAAGTAACATTTCCAGATAATGGCTAAATTGAATCTAATGAACTGTTTTATTTCACACAGCTAATTAAAACACCGATACAGCATGAGTATAAAATCTGTGTATGTGTATGTAGCCATATACTGGCGATTAACTAAGGAATTTACCTGTAACTGTTAAAAAACACACCTTGACCTAATTACAGGTGTGGTATGAAGGAGAACATGCCAGGTACAGGGCAGGTAAAAACACTGTAAAAACACGGCCTCCGGCTGCTGGCATGTAAGGCATTAGGTAAACACTGATGGCAACCTAATGCTAATGAGGGAAACAGCCATTAATGCCACGCAGAGTGCTTTATTGTGAGGCTGAATCAATAAAACTGAGCGATCAGGCTTTCAACTAGGTCACGACATGTTTGCCAACATCAACCTGTCTTCGATTCTTGTTAGCAACACATGCGAGTTTACGCCACACACAATAGCCAGGTGTGGGGACTTTTATAAGGGTTATCTATAACCTACCACTCTTCCATTCTCATTGCTGCTAAAAAAAAATCAATTATGCGGGAAAAAAAATTAGGACAAAAATCTGACAGGTAAAATAGATTAAAGGAAAGATAATGCTCAACCATTATAGACGTGACATCAGCCACAGCTATAATACAAGATGCTGTTGACATCTGGCCTTGTTTTTCTCTCTGGGAATTCCAGCCAACAACATCTACAAACTTTATAAATAGAAAACGGGGACATGATGCAAGCCTAGCTAGGTTACACAGTGACACATTGAGTCTTTTCTCAGATTATTCTCAGTCTATTCTCTGTTTTTGTGTCACTGCACATGATATAAACGGAGATCATATCATCATAGATTTACCTGATCAACATGACAGAGAAAAAATAAATCCAACAGCTCCTAGATCACATGAACAGAACTCATTTCTTTCCCAGTGTGAATTTTACCCATGTGGAAAATGGCAGCATTACCAGTGGGTTGGAAATATATGTCTTAAGATGAACCCTCCTAATGTCAGTTAAATCCTTATCCAAGTCATTAAATCCCAGTCAGCATTTTTTCAACAACTTCCAAGCGAAACATAAAACCCTTCATTATCAGTATTCCTAAAGATTAACTGTAATATTTCAAAAACCTGAAAAAAAAAATTCATGGGAATGTTAACAGGTGCTGATTCACTTATCACTGGTGCTGTAGATAAAGTATATATATGTATGTATTCTACAGATGTTTACTACTGTTGAACTGTTTTAGCAGTGTTGAAGTGTATTAGCGATCAAGACTAAAGGTTGCATGTTTTAACCCACCAGTTGGCCTATGTAGCGTCTCAGCAATTTTCAGATCACATTTCAGCCTCTAGTGAATTTTTCCTAGCTGACTGGACTTTGACTTTTTGACTCCAGTTAAAATCTTCACAAGAATCAAGTTTCTCAAACTCTTAAGCTAGTGGGAAAAAACATCTGTGTCCCAAATTCTGAACATTTCCTTTATCTACTTCAGCAGAAAAAAAATAACCCTAGCTACCACATGGCATAAGCTTAGAGAGGTGGGTATTTAGACTGAAAAAGAACAAAGAAAACTTTAAACTCTGGTCTTCTAGAATTATCTCCTCCAAAAACCTGATTTTTATCAAGTCGCATTCCAGAAAAACAACTTTCTTTGACAGTTTTTAAAAGCTTTTATCAAATGTACATTTGAACACTTAGTATCAAAAGTTCCAATGATGCTATTCCAGCCATTAAACAGAACAAAACCAGAGTGGTTTTAAATCAAAAATGCAAATTCAAAAAGCAAACGCCTTAAATGTTGATCTGTTGGAAACAAGATAAGCAAGATTTCTTCACCATAATTAAGGATAAATATTATGGACTGATGGATTGGTTTTGCTTATAAATCTGCAAAAGATAAATGTTTTACTTAACCTCAAGACTAACGTCAACTGTCACGTCTTTAAATCATTTAATGTACCTGTACCTATGCCTTTGTTCAGACCTAAACAGGTAAAAAAATACAGAAAAACAAAATATACAATCAGATGCTGTTGTATATACAGAAGCTTCGTTTACTTTCCACTTTTTGTCATGACCGATTTACCTGACAGTTTAGACCTATATATGTAGATTTGTTGTAATTTGCCACTGACAGGTAAGTGTGGGTGTGATCCGTATGCTAGCTCGTTATCCTGTTAGCTGGACAGGTGGGCATGTCAACTGCATCAAGGC
Source organism: Liolophura sinensis (assembly GCF_032854445.1). Classification (NCBI taxonomy): domain Eukaryota; kingdom Metazoa; phylum Mollusca; class Polyplacophora; order Chitonida; family Chitonidae; genus Liolophura; species Liolophura sinensis. The sequence continues at coordinate 29,518,632 of NC_088304.1, read as the reverse complement.
AAATACCACACACTAATGTACACTGGACTTTGATCTTAAATTAAACAGGCATGTCATCGTTATGGTTAACCATGCCTGCAATTAGACACACAAATCCGCCAATATCACATGAAAATATCACCAGGAAATACCACTTTGGCATAAACATTACCTTGGAAGTTTGTGATTTTAAAAGCTTCCCGTGTTTATAATATACTAAAAGTTACACCTAATTGTTTATATACTCAATGAAATTTGCATTAATTCGCATACAAATTTGTCTCATCTAGATCTGAAATTTACCAGTAATACTTGATATTTTTCATGTTTCCAGCTCAATTTAGACCAATTGTTAGTCAAAATAATCGCCAGTGGTTGAAATTTTCATACAGGATTCCACAAAACTGAAATGAATTACACCTAGGCTTAATTATAAATTAAGCGGGAGATATGAATCTTGAAAATCTTATTCAATGACTTAAGTATACATATTAATTCTTTTCTATTCAAGCTTTAGTTTCCTGATATGGTGATTCCAGATTATTTTAAACTTGTGAGGCAGATTTATACGAGACAATGAAGTCTCATTTTAAACTTGTGGTGGCAGATTCATACAAGACAATGAAGTCTCATTTTGAATTTCTGGTGGCAGATTTACACGAGACCATGAAGTCTCATTTTAAACTTCTGGTGGCAGATTTACACGAGACCATGAAGTCTCATTTTAAACTTGTGGTGGCACATATATACAAGACAATGAAGTCTCATTTTAAACTTGTGGTGGCAGATTTGCACGAGACCATGAAGTCTCATTTTAAACTTGTGGTGGCAGATTTATACGAGACAATGAAGTCTCATTTTAAACTTGTGGTGGCAGATTTGCACGAGACAATGAAGTCTCATTTTAAACTTGTGGTGGCAGATTTGCACGAGACAATGAAGTCTCATTTTAAACTTGTGGTGGCAGACTTACACGAGACAATGAAGTCTCATTTTAAACTTGTGGCGGCAGATTTACATGAAACAATGAAGTCTCATTTTTTGTGCTAAATTCACAACATATCAACATTATATTAAACAAGGCCTTTACTTTAGTAGACAACACTTAAAATTTTTTACACGCTTGACAGCTCTAAAATCCATGCGTGTGATACACGATACATCCTGCCTAAGCCATGCATGACCTGTACATGTCTGTAAACTTGCATGTCATATCTGATTCTCCACTGGAGTTTTACAGGCAGAGTTACCTGAGCATGAAGATGGTTTAGAGCTGATAGTGTACCTGTACAGGTGTATTCCATGTGTACGGGTAAATTACAGGTATAGGGCAGGTGAGAGGTTTTGAGTAGGTATTGTTGGCCAGCTGTGAAGCGATCAGTTCTAACAGTACATTTAAGCCTATAACCACACATCTGTCACTTCCACAGTTAACCCTTTGTCAAAATGGAACTGAACAATGCAATGAATTTGTTAATCTATGAATGGCAGTAAGCTCTAACTGTTAAATCCATACTGAAAGCCATTATTATTATTGAATAAAATATGGCACTTTTGTGATTTGCTCAAAATCTTCGGTGTACTATAGTAACCAAAGAATTAAGTGAAAGATTGTTCGAAAATTATAGACAGAATTCAATTTTTTAACAGATAGTGCCATTCCTATTTTTTAAATAAAATGGAAGTTTGCTTGAAGTTCTGTGTTTTACAACATAGTATTGTAACTAGGAGACAGAGAAATTTGACTGATTCCCATAAAAAAAAGGAAAAAAATACAGATTAGTGGAAAGTTATCATGTGCAGGGGGTATCATTTAGGGGGTATCATGTACCCCCTAAATCAGAACATCTCCCTTAGATATTTACAGCTGATAACAGCATGTCAACTACATAGACTCCATGTCACATGCCCCCTTCCCCCCCACCCCCACCCCACCCCCAACACACTGCTTGACCCCTGGTTGTATACACATTTATCAGAGGTTATACAGGGAGCCTCAGGAAATACCAGGCACAGTCAAACTAATGTACTGTCCACTGGTCTGCACACTGGACAGTGTGCTGTACAAAAGCTGTAACTCAACACCTACTACCTGAGTATATCTAAAGCAAACTATAACAGACAGACACCTACCAGCACGGTTTTAAGAATGGCTAGTTTTCCCCTGATTATATATTTCCAGTTGCTCAAAGTTTTCCCAACTCAGTTATTTCATTAAGCCGACATGGTGCTTCAATTCATTTTGCTAACTATACCTGTAATTGACAGCTTTTAACACAATAAACACTGAATGATAAGATCCTTGAGTTATTCAAGAAACTTTGGAAATAATTTATTTATTTATTTGATTGGTGTTTTACGCTGTACTCAAGAATATTTCACTTATACGACCGCGGCCAGCATTATGGTGGGTGGAAACCGGGCACAACCCGGGGGAAACCCACGACCATACGCAGGTTGCTGGAAGACCTTCCCACTTACGGCCGGAGATTGTCCAGCTTTTTACAGCTTGATTGTCCAGGTGTGTTTCAGCAAATGTCACAGGTTGAAATGAAAATGTCACAAGTGTTAAGATAAACATGTATGTACACATTTGTAAAGATCATCAACTCGGTTGAAGTACATGTATTTTATGTTTCCACCACATCAGCAGTATGACATTTCTGGCCACAATTCCTGTTCAAAATTCCTCATACCCTTTGTCCTGGTATTACTATGTACATGTAAATATATAAAGTTTATACTTGTACACATAAAACTATGGTTTAGACAAACTTCTGCATTTTCCCAGTTCAACACGTTACACCTGAGTTTTACCTAAAATAACAAATACTCAGTGTACTGGCTGACCTGGGGTATTAATACTTCAAACATCTGTTGAGTAACAGGACCAGGCAGATCAATAACTGCATGGATACATCCTAAAGTTAGTAATTATCATAGGTTGATTATTTTCTTGAAATGCTTATGTAATGTACTGCTTACCTTTGCGTAATCTAGTGGGGTCTGATCTTCTGGGCATGTGAAAATACCATCACTGCAATGGAGAATAACAACGGTCAAAGGTCAATTAGAAATAATCATACAAGTAATCAATGAAAACTTTTCCAAGATCTTCCGGAGAAGCTGGAGGTAAATCAGTAAAAAGGCATCACACAAACAGGTACATTGTGGTAAAAACTATGCAAACATCTTCTGAGGATGCCAAAAAAATAAAAGGCAACAACCATTTGCATCAACGGAAATGAAGCAAAGCTTACTCAAATTTACACTTTCCAAAGTGGGTAATGCTGTGTTTGCCCAACATTACTGAATCCTCAAGGCAGCCAAGTTCAGGAAAGCGTAAAATAAACACCAATTTTAAAGACAAATTGGTTTAGCAGAATATTTACAAACAATCTGCTGATCTAATCTAGAGGAAAACACAGCAAGTAGCTGGGATGAAGTTCTTAAAGGGTATTGCACCTGTAGAGACATCCGCATTTGTATGTGCAATGCCCGCACATACAAAATACAACAAGATGCAGCTGGCTCCATGAACAGTACAATTAACAGAATGGATAAATGTGAAACCATTTTAACGGTAAATCAATGCTAACACAGAATTTTCATTGGAAACTGTTACAGCCTTTAAACATAACAATTTCCACCATAGTGTAAACATCGGTGCTTTCGCAGAATAATGCATACTTGTCATTACAGAGTCTGATTAAAGCACCCCCTTATATTGATGGACCAAGAGAAAACATACAAAACCCATCTGGAAGCTAATAAACATACCCCTACTCTAAGTTACCCTGATAAAGTCAACAGATAATCTCTAACAAGCTGCAGGAACCTTCCACGCTAAGTTACGTAACAGCCAATTCTGAGGACTAATGGAGAGAAAAGTACTAAAAACTTTTAAAACATCACGATAAAACCCCTGCAAACACTGGCTGGTTATAAACCAGCTGTGGCTTTCTCCTAAAATCATAACTCTGCACCTCAACTTAGTTTTTATCATCAGCTGTATAGAGCGACAGTTTTCTTCTTGATTTTCCCACACTTTCACTGCCTATCCTGGGGTCACCAGTTTGAACTATGACAGTTAGTGAAAGTCAAACCACTATTCCCTATCTTGTTTTCCTGTCTCCAAGAAACTCATTTTTTGTGTTTGTGTTGAGTTTGGTTTCAGGGCCTTGTCTAGCCATATAAGCATATACAAGAGCCAAAGGCTGCAAGTGTTCTGCCCACTATGGCATCCTATAACCTCAATGATAACCCTCTGGGGGGCTAGAGGGGTGAGAGGATGAGGGCATATACCCCACCATACCTGGTAGTGAAACTTGCATAGAGCCAAATGTATCACATCCAACACCCCTGGGGGATCTAACCCACATGTTTTTAACTACCACTGATGAACTAACCCTATTACATTAGCTGCCAAGCACAATTCTCCTCATATTTACATCACCACAATGGAAGCTCTATACCATGGTAAACTGACAGCTCTGGGCAACACAAGTATTACATCCTGTACACACAGACTGTCAGTCATCTCCATATTTCATTCTAATAGCAAGTTTGCAAGTTACACATTCTTGTTAAATCATAAACCTGACAAGCAATTATTATATTCAATGTTGAGACAAAGTATTGTCAGATGATTATATTAAATGGCTATTTAATATGAGTACATACATAAATCTGGACATAAAACATTGCACTAAAATAATGTAGTTACATAGAATTAACATTGCAGATGCCTACTGGTCAGCAATTGCCAACATGTACAACATTAGCTTAGTTTTTACATCTGATATGCTCATAGATTTCTTAATATAAATATAGGTCTATATCTTAACTTGACAAAATCAGAACTGCAAACATTAAATTATACATGTGAAGTCCCATATATGATAAAATACACACCTGTATGCAAAGTCAAAATTAAACAGGAAAGTATCTACAGTTACCTTTTCAGTACCCATGGTGACAGCAATGCCAGCCTCTCTCCCCAGACAGGTAACACCTGAGTCATGATTCACAACTGACCACTGTCCACTACAGCCAAAACAACCACTGACCAGTGTGCAGTTTGAAATGCTCCTGTTCAAGGAATATATCTTTAACTAAATCCTGATGCATCCAGTGTAGGGTTTTTAAATGAGATGGGTGCCAGCCGTGTGTCTTGTCTCACTCCCTATTTCTTTGCTGAACCAGGTGATTCCTATCAATGAGCATAGATGACAATAGAAGTAGTTCCCTGTTAAGGAATGCCCATAGAGTTCAACAGGCTAGCCTTTATCCTGAACAACTGTCATCCCCTCAGCAGATGCCCGCAGACTGAACAAAGGAGAGTCTGGAAGCTCAGTTATAGGGATGGTATAATGTTGTGGTCAACCAACCAAATCTGCCGGCCAGCCTATAAGCTGTTCTTTGTTTGAGCACCTTATACAGTATTCAGTAGCTCTTGATAAAAATTTCATTGGAGCACGTGCCGGGCACACTTCAGAAAAGGTTTAAAAGTTCAGTGTTTCCTGGGGCATAATGTTGAAACACCCCACTCTTTTGTTCCTGGAGAGATAGGTAAACTTTGAGCACAATTTCATCCCACCCCCTTGCCCTCGTCCCCTACCCACTTCCACGCACACGCGTGCTGACACCTGCCTAGGGAGATTCCCCAGATAACAGTCTCAGAATTAACATTCAATTCTGCGAATCACGGCCTCATAATTACACACCTGAGGGCCACACTGCTACGTGTATGAAAATTTAGATAGATTAAAAAACATCATATAAATTAGCATTAGCTTTTTGCAGACTGGCATGGTTGATGAGTGAAAGGCAAAAACATTTACAACAATATCTTGCAAAGGAATTCCACTAAAATGGACTTTCTTGACAGAAAGAAGAAAAATATGTTCAACAGTTGGTGTGAGAGTGTGTCCCCTTGTAGAACCCCTGACCAGTGTAAAAAGTCAGCTGCTGGCTAGAGTCTTGCTGTAGGAGAGACAGGTGGTCAGCCTGTCAGGACAATAAGAGACGACTGTCTTCATTTCCTCCAGTCCCGCTGCAGACTTCTTTATCTACTCGCACCTTTAGAATTCAGCACCTGTCGTGTGCCCATTGTAGAGGTGGCGGGAGATTTTCACACACTGCAGTGACTTCCTTTGACACACTGCAGGCCACAGAGCAAATAGAGGGCCACATAAACAATTTGTAAGAGTGAAAGAGTATTGCACTTTGGCTCAATTCTAATTACGACAGGGGTAAAGATCAGAGGAGTTAAAGTTTTGTGTGCCAGGTGAAATTGGCCATACAAATAGAGCTGTTAAACTACAACCGGTCACAGTATTCTCAATTAATGTGTACCTTGGAAATTTTTGAAGAAGCAACCAAACGGGTAGCTTACTATTGTTGTTGTTGAACTGGATACAGCTGGCTGAGACTTCTTTATGCTCACTCAATACTTCATGTATTTTTTTTCTAAAACCTCTTCACCACTATATACAACAAATATTTTTGTGTGATTCACCAAAAAACCTAAATTTACAATAGCAAGGCAGCATAACCACTTTAAAGACTAAACCCATCCCTGTATATAGTACACCTGGTCACAAATGTGTCATGTCACACAAAAAATTCCCCTCCATTATCAATCTTAGTAGTGACCACTTAAAAGGACCGGAAACTGTTTGCAAGAGCTGTGGTATCATCAGTACCAGTTTATCCGGCTCAGGTATGTAATGTGGCTGAGTAGAGCGCCTGACCATGGTCACAACTGGAGGCCAGCTGGCAGTGTCTGACATCAGCTGGACATGAGCCATACTCTGCCCACAGAAACCAGCCATATCAACAACAATCCACACAACAGCTGTCCCTCATACTCTACTGGCCTAGCTGTTTATACATAGATGCTTTATCAGCTATTTATGCATAAATGACATATAACTGTGGAGAAATACAATGGCCGGGTACAGTCGGATACCTTGTATACATATACACACAGGTGACAAAAGGCTGGTGTTCTGCAACAGTCATATCACTACCTGGATATACCTGTATATTTAACCTTTAATCTTCCCTCGGTATTGCTAAATAGTAATGCCCTCTACAACCTTGATTTCATGTCTATGAATACATTACTTCACAGTTTTCTCTAAAAATTTTAACAAAAGATACATATAGTTTTATGTTTAAATGTATCAAAATCAATTCTTCCTTCTGTTATTACTTTTTTAAAATGTAACTTGATTACAACTTCACTATCCAGAAAGTGCTCTGTCTGTTTTGGCAAATCAACACTACTATCAAATATAATTATACATACAATAAACAATAAACACATCAAGTACTTTTGCTTTGGCCTTCTGCACAGTGCTCAGCTTTCTTCACAGTTTATAGTTAATATACTACTTATTAAAAATGTTCAACGATTGTAATTCTGCAGTATTTTTAACCTTAAAGCAGTTTCTACAATGGAAATTATGCTTACAGTTATTATGGCAATGAAACTAAATATGATTTGCTTGTGTCAATAAAGATCCAGCTTCATAAAACCGTGCAAATTATTTCCCTACACCCTATATTTCTATCAGAATGCTTCGAAAAATTGGTTGCAGAGGACAGTTGAAAAGGTTGAATAATTAGGGTGTAACTACTGTGTAGGCCAGTTTAACATAACATATGCCTTTGGTGCTGATAAGTGTATTTTCATGAATGGAAGGATACCTAAAACATCACTTGATGGAGTAGCACATATGGAAGGATACCTAAAACACCACTTGATGGAGTAGCACATATGGAAGGATACCTAAAACATCACTTGATGGAGTAGCACATATGGAAGGATACCTAAAACATCACTTGATGGAGTAGCACATATGGAAGGATACCTAAAACACCACTTGATGGAGTAGCACATATGGAAGGATACCTAAAACATCACTTGATGGAGTAGCACATATGGAAGGATACCTAAAACACCACTTGATGGAGTAGCACATATGGAAGGATACCTAAAACATCACTTGATGGAGTAGCACATATGGAAGGATACCTAAAACACCACTTGATGGAGTAGCACATATGGAAGGATACCTAAAACATCACTTGATGGAGTAGCACATATGGAAGGATACCTAAAACACCACTTGATGGAGTAGCACATATGGAAGGATACCTAAAACATCACTTGATGGAGTAGCACATATGGAAGGATACCTAAAACACCACTTGATGGAGTAGCACATATGGAAGGATACCTAAAACACCACTGGATGGAGTACCACATAACAAAGACGACTTAATTTTAATCTATCATACTAGACAATATTATTAACAAAGACATTCCATGCTCAAAATTTTTTTTATGAAATAAACCAGCTGTCTCTAACATTAAGAAAAAAAATGCACCAACAATACGACCAGATTTGAATAAAAAGGAATAAATTTAGAGAAATTAATGAGCTGATCATTATGGAAGTATGTCATAATAAATATGTAATTAAGCATGCACTTGCCTTAATGTATGGAAATGTAAATCACACCACTGACAGGTTCAAAGTTGGACATTCTCATGAAGTGAATCACCCTGAAATTACACGTACAAACACAAGGTGCTTCCTGCATGAACATCTAACCTTTCACAAGAGTCCTCAAAATTTAAAATGCTGGTAATGTGGATACACACAGGTATAAATACAAACAGTTACGCTATTAAGTTGATGATAGCTTAGTTGGATGGCAGACACATCTCTATAGTAAATTATGTACAACACTTTGTAATCAGTCTGAAGCAACATCTGCATTCATGAGTGAAGCTACCTGTTGTACACATATGTGGGAAAACAAATATCATCTTGTGATTTTTCATGAGAAAAATTTTCAATTCAGCTCTAAAAACCTGTTTTTTACCCCCCAAATTTCCCATGAAATACCGTATGTCAATCTACTGTCCTCAAACTTTAATAATTCTCTTTTGAGACAATTAACACCTAAATTAACTTCAATTTAAATGTGTTTCAGCTCGCTGAATATAAACCACTGAATTTATTATGCAGCACAACCCTTAGCCATAGGGCATCTCAGGGGCAATCTGTGTGATCAGCTAAAAAGCAGAAACATTCTTGTATAAGCTTATATGTGAAATTCACATTTACTTGTATAAGTATTTCAACTAGCCATAATTTTATTGTTCAATTGGGAGCAATTTTTAGATGACACTAAGATGACTTTTATGTATAGAAACACATACATCAATGTTGTAAATAGCAACAGACATAATGTCATTCAAATCATGTCTTTATCACTTACTGTACTTACAGTCACATTCAGAAATCAATAGTCAAAACTCTATATATTGTATGTACTATACTCTATATACTGTATGCACTATACTTTATGTACTGTATGTACTATACTTTATGTACTGTATGTACTATTCTCTATGTACTGTATGTACTATTCTCTATGTACTGTATGTACTATTCTCTATGTACTGTATGTACTATACTCTACGTATAAGGCCTTACTGTATGTACTATACTCTATGTGCTGTATGTACTATATTCTATATACTGTATGTACTATACTCTACGTATAAGGCCTTACTGTATGTACTATACTCTATGTGCTGTATGTACTATACTCTATATACTGTATGTACTATACCCTACGTATAAGGCCTTACTGTATGTACTATACTCTATATACTGTATGTACTATACCCTACGTATAAGGCCTTACTGTATGTACTATACTCTATATACTGTATGTACTATACCCTACGTATAAGGCCTTACTGTATGTACTATACTCTATGTGCTGTATGTACTATACTCTACATACTGTATGTACTATACTCTACGTATAAGGCCTTACTGAATGTGCTATACTCTATGTACTGTATGTACTATACTCTACATATAAAGCCTTAAAATAATACTTTTGATGCCAACACACCTTTTTTTTTGTGACAAATTTGTCACACTTCAAAGTGGCCTGATATGGTGAATGAATCAATTTAGAAAGAAGAAAGGTGTGTCGCTTGAAAAAAGCTAAAATTTTTGGTGAAATACAATAAGCTCCTTCTTTCTTTCCTACAGTTTCATTTTTCCCACTATAGTGCTATAAATATATATCATGTCCTCAATTTAATGCTCCATTATATCAACACACATGTAAGCATACAACTTAACACTATTCCATGGAAATAAGCTGTATGTATTGATCACTTCAAATGATTTCCAGAGTTTACGTGTCACTATGACAATTGATTAGCACAAGCTACTCGGCTCTACTGAGTGAAAATACACTCTTTTAATCAAGAGTTGATTAGTTATAGATTTTTGGTTTCCACGTATCAAAACAAAAACACCCGAATAGCTGTCAGCTTAGTAGAATTATGTTACCAGGGTGACCAATCAATTAGCAACCATTGACAGCATCTTCTATATCATGTATATCCACCAGGTGAACATGTCCTGGATAGGTATGTCTTTTATTACCTGAGTTTACTAATTACAGCTAAAACAATTAATCAAATAGAACAATTCGTGACCACAGCACACATGACCCTGACTGCTAACCCACATATGCAGATTTACATATCCACTACAGCAGCTTAACAGACTATTTTTTAACCATAACCCCATCAAACCAGAATTTATTTATTTATTTGATTGGTGTTTAACGCTGCACTCAAGAATATTTCACTTATACAACGGCGGCCATCTTTATAGTGGTAGGAAACCGAGCAGAGTCTGGGGGAACCCACGACTATCCGCATCCGCCATATTTTTATATATAAATATAATTTATACACATGAATGCATAATATATACAATTTTATCTTTCAGTTTACTACAACTCATCCTAAATGTTTTTGTCAGAGGACAAAGATTCATCTCAGATTATAGATGTTTATGTGGAATTACAGAGTAACCTCAATATGTGCACACATTTATATGTACAATCATGCAAAACACAATTCACAGTCTACTCATGTAACACCTTGCGTTGATCCAGGTAGTAGAGATAAATACAATACCTTGAAAATAAAAGGTGTAATGCCAGGTATCCTGACAGGTACAAAATCCAGGTGAGGAGTTTTATATAATGGCTCTCACCCTCTACAGGTGAGGTACTTGTACATCTATCACAGTCCCCACCCAGGTTCCAGCGTTATCATCACTAACACAACCCTCAGGGTAGCCTGCACTATCACATCACTAATCAATAACAACAAGGATTTCAACCAACCAGAATCCAGATCAGGCAACGGCTGCAGCGTTCCACAGCTGTTGCTTTGACATTAGGTACAGCACACTGAGGGGATCGGAGCCGAGAACTGATACATTAGCATACTGCGTCTGGTCAGCAATAGGTAACTAATGGCAAATCCATACGGTTGACAAATGACTGTAACTTGGCTGACTGACACACTGCGTGGAGCTGTTATATAATTTCTCTGTGATCCAAAAAGAGCTGTTGTTCACGACAATATGTATGCAGAGAAGCATCGATAATGACAGTTCAATATGATTTAATAGCTGGCACCACCTGAAAAAGTTACAACGGACAATGACACCTGCTGTCATTAACAACAACAGCAACAACGACAACAGACAGCAAGTGCGTAACAAACTATGTTGATGACATGCTTTTACACGCAATCTTGGCGTTAGATCCACTGATGAATCAGTGACCCGTGAAGTGATACTTGATACCCGATCACATTACAGGCGAGGTTACAGTCAGCGATCACACCATATCAGGGAACCCAACATAAATATGCTTCAAGAACCACGGCAGATATCACAATACTATCACCACATAACTACTGGGCAGATAAAGCATCCAAATCGCCCCGCAATCGTCCCCGGAACCTGTCAGTGAGATCGCCACACAATCACAGGAAGTTCTAACCCTGATAACTTCCACATTCCTGACATGTGCTCCATCACACATCTAACATGCATACTGGCAGACATTAAAATATCCATATCAGTATGCTGATATATATATATATATATATATCAAACTACATGAATTCAGATTAGGCTTTTTCTTGTACAAAAAAACTTATATGTAAACCTTCATTCCAATGTACACATTTAGACCTCTTACAGAAGAACCTAAGACAATTGATTTACCAACAACACAAATATCTTAACACATGACTGTATCTGACCTGAAAATTTACACCTCATCAGGTGCATTTCAGAGGCAATTTAAAGTTTTCAAATTTTACTTCTGCTGCTAAAACTTACAGGTACATTTTCTCCAGTTGTATACCACTCTACCCTCCAAACAAGCCTTGGGGCACATTTCTAAAATTAATATACATGTAACTTCCAGAAATGAGCAAACCAAGTATATTTAAACGATTGATGAAATATCAGATCATTTGCAGCATTTACAGAGCCTTCTGAACTCTAATTTACTGCAATGTTTCATTGTGAACCATTAATTTGTATCATTATAATAGTTCTGATTTAATGATCTGGACTTAATGCGCTACACTTATTGACAGAAAGTAACATTTGTCTTATTTGTCGAGATAAATATTATAAAATAAACACACACAATATGGCAGTTCTCTACTTATGCTCTACTTATCTGTCACCAACACAAGCAGTCCATTTGTACACAAATAAATATCTCTGACAGTTACAATATCTATGTGTGTATATATATATATATATATATATATATATATATATATATATATATATATATATATATACATATGCATGTGTTGATATTAATATAAATATTGACACCATTGTTCTAATTGCAAGTGGGTAATTGGACAACGTACTTCTACACATTTACTACATACACATGTATATGTGTACTAAAAGCATTATAGAAAATTATTTATAAGGCATTTATCTATTTTGTAACAACAGTAACACATTTTATAAATAACCTATTCAAATCCAAAGCTTTTGCTTGAATATTAATGCTGTACAGCGAAAAATAAAGACAAAAAAAAACTGCATCCACAGCTGTAGACAGAATGAGTTTTATTCCTTCATACCTGTTTAGAAAGTGCATTTCTAGCAAAGAAATTTATGAAAAAAACTTAATCCTTAATATGGCCTTAATTTATCTCCACTGAAAGTTAATGTTAAAGCTCTTGTGAGGCCAATAATCACAAAGGAAAACACTTACCCTGAGCCATGAGCTACACTATACATCATTCAGGACAGCTTGGGGTTTCTTAGTTTTATCAGTCAGCCACCAGATGGCCATAACCACTTCAATCATTACCTATAGTTTACCCGAGTATTTCAAGCACTTAAGGTGTTACATCAAGTGAAATAATCACCCAGACTAGACAAGTTATTGTGAAGTCATGAAGGTGAAAAGACCTCAGCTCCCCTACAGAGACTTAACTTCAACACCAAATGCTTAATTCCCTGTCTTTGTCATGGCTTTGAGTGTTAATGTTATCTTTGATGAGATCCATTAAGACAACAATTAAAATTCTCTCTACCTGGAGAGAGGTTTATAGCAGCACAGGTAAGACCTGGCCAAATTCTGCTCAGATTGCCTATCGCCATGTGGAGAAGCTGGAATTAGTCTCTGTTACCCACCCCAAGCCCTCAGACGGACACACCCCAAACACCCAGGAAGGGGCAGGAGTGATAAAGGTGGTACTAGACATCTGAAAAGCTGAGAAAAACACAGCTTTTATTGTCCTGAATAATTGCCTGCTATTTATGAACAAAAATTAAACAGAGACTTTGTCACATTAATCAGATGGGTGTTTTGTGGTGTAGGGGGGTCATCCTGGGTGTCTATCCACATGCTACTGCAGGGCATTATGTTGTGAGGGTACAATGGTTTCATGGGAGGGGGGGAGGGGGGATATCTGACATCCCAGGGCATTGCCTGGAATCCAGATGTGGTCAGATCTTCCTTTCCCACCACAAGGCTAATGTTATCTAACCATTCTGTTTTCTCACCAACAGGGAGATTTTAATAGCCATTGCCTTGGGAAGTTCCAGATGCAATGGTGACAAGAGACTTGACATATTAACTGTACCATTGTGCATGTGCTTCCAAGCAATTCTAAGTTCTGTTCTGAGAATTACATCCATATGATGCCTTCTAGAAAAGTCTGAGCATGGTCAGTTTGAAGAAAGCAGTTCCCCATTCCTAGCATGAACCACCATCCTTGGACAAGTACCTGGTACAACCCATTTCAGCACAACAAAAAGTTTAAAATACCCCACCCCAATATTCAAGATACAAAATGCATCCACCTTTGATTTTTTATCAAATTTTATCTACCTTAGTTGTGTACAGCCGCATCTAACGGCCTGATTTATTTCCCCTTGCTCCTACAATTTCCTCAAATTGGAGCTTATTATGTTATACTTTATAATCAGCATGTCACATTTCTTATGGGAATCAAAACAGATAAAGGCCTTTCCAAAGAGAGACCAATACACCTTTTGCATAGAAAAGGCAGAAATTACATGTAGATGCCATTCTATGACTCAATGACATAAAAGAGGTTACTATGATCTAATGCATTAAAACTACTCATGGTGTAGCCCCAGATTCTTCGGGCCTAATTTTGATACAATGATCAGATCATATTCCCAGTGAAAGTGTATGCCAAACACCACTGTTAATGTCACTTAATCATCATTTTTTCCCCACAGTATGCAGTTTCCATTTCTGAGTAGGTGGCCAGACTCAACTAGAAATCTCCATGGCTATGTGGCATTCTCCACCACTCAGCAGAAACCATTTGCTGGTCTTATCTACATGTCATGAGGGTACTTAAGTAGAGGGTAATCAGCCAGGGGAACATCTGGGATTGGCAGGGTTATCACCCAGCAGTAGCTGTTTGACAAGGTGGCACACTTCTTCCCTTTCCCTATCACCAGAGTTGGGGTAGGAATGCTGAACAGGCCTGAGTACAGAGCCATATGGTCAGCCTGGGATAACTGAAACAATGCCCTGGTGATATCAGCTCTTCTAGGTTATCCACAGGCATGATCCCACAGCCATAGAACACTTATCATCCCCAGAATGGTGTACAATTTGACACTTGTGTTCTACAACACTTGGAACCTTAACCATTCCAAATTCCAAAACCACCCATGGGTAACAATGAATGGATAAGGATATTTCCTAGCACCCTATGGAAACCTAAGATTTGTTACAGGCACATGTATGGGCCAACAAAGAACACTTGGCACTAGTACTGAGCATTCGTATGTGAGTATAGAAGAAACCCGAGTACAAAGTCCCAACCCACTAAGTTAATGGCCAATTGAATCAATCAACAAAGCTGCTGAATCTATAGAGATGTCAGGTCAAGTGTGCAAAAAGATTTAAAGGGGTTGGTGGATGGAAAATAGAAATAGAAAGCTCATGAGAGTGCTAATTATGCATTTCTGAACAATTTCTTTTCACATAAAAAGCGTGACTCTAAATTCCTAAACAATCTGTTGGAAAACTGCCTCTTTTCTCTTCCAAAATCCTAAAATTTTCCATGAACAGGTTTACAAATGAAGAAATATTGCTAAGAGGCCTGGCAGAAGGGAAAACAGGTACCAGAGGACCTCTACTAGAGACCAACTGACCATCATGGCCCATCTGAACTGGACACCCATATCTTCCGAGCCAGACAGTTTACTAATTTGCTTTGTTAATTGTGCCACAGCAGCTAGGATAATAAATAGCTGCCCAGAGGAAATGAGGCTGGTAATTTCTTGCCCAGGGGGTGTAACATTAATGGGCCAGGATGGAGCCAAGGGACTCTTAAAGGGGTATCCTGTCACAATAGGGCATCTGGGCACCCCTGCTAAGGGCCTGGCATACAGAAGAGTTGAGTTACATGTACCCTTGGTCCTGAAATCTGCTTCTGATTCCAGTAGGGCAGGAAATGGTATATCAGAATCCCACGCCCCAAGGGAGGTACTGGGTAGGGGCAAGGGTATACCAAACTTATCCTGAGAACTAAACTAAAACTTAAAAGTAAAGTTTCCTGCATATGAGAGGGACTTCTATGTTCATTAGAGTCTTATACACTGTAGTATCCAGAGGGGTTTCAATAATAAATTATACAATACAAATGTATCACAGCAAATCGCTCACCGTTTGCAAGAGCATATCTGCTTGACAAAACTTGTCTAACAAGGCTGAGCCTATTTCTCAAATTCTGAAAAATAATGTTTTCCTTTTGCCCTTTTGCTCTAAGAAATGGGGTGAATGCTGAATACAGATTTTTCCACACAAATGTAGTATAAAATCAATATTATCAAGTTAAGGTGACATAAACAGTTTGAACATGTGGTTATATCTTATTCTGGGGCACAAATGAGGAATCTTTTCAAAAACATGATAACCTTTGTGAGTGATAAGATGAAGATGAATAGATTACCCGTAAATATGATACTCACAAATGCCTGATGTTCAACAGGTTGATGAAGCATGGATGTCACCCTAAGTCTCAGGCGGCTGAATTACTAATGTCCATTGTCCCTGGCCATATCATGTCTGGACAAGCGGGTTATCACAGCCGATTTGGCCACCAGTGTTTATGTAGCTGGTTTATTTTGCAGCCTCCACAAGCCAGGGCTAAATGTTGACCAAGTTTGTCTTCAGAGAATTCTGTACCCGATGGCACTCATTATCTCCCTTTGTTGTGGACAATCTCAGGGGACAGAAATAAACACCAGATACCTCCTTATATTAATACACATGGCCACAAAATAACAGTTCTCAACATTATCTGGTTGACTCTGAGAAACAAGACCACCCCTTCAAATGTTAATGGAAGAAACTTTGGGACAGAGCTTTGAGACAGCATACAGAGAAGTCCATTCCATCTTCTGGGAAGGTGAGCTGAGTTTAAAGGACACCTTTTTAAGGAACCTGGTTTAAATTTAACATTCTCAGAATTTTTTTAACACAGCTCAGAAAACTTTCAGTCTCCATTGGCAAAAAATAATCCCTAACTTCCTCAGCTGCACGTCAACAGTGATTTTCTGAGCGTTGGATGAAAGTTTGATGGTTATGTTAGCAGAGGCATGCTGGCGTGTGTTGACAGAGCATTTGAGGGTGTCTCTTCAATCCCTCCCTTCTCTGAAGATCCCAGATCTCCTTATTTAACAGTTTGCTCTAACATTTTCCCGCAGTTGATTCAACAAATCACAAACGCTCACTGACCCGAGTGTCTGACTCGGCAAAACAAATCAAAGCTAATCATCCAAATGAGAAGCCGAACTTGCAAATAATTTCTTAGCAGTTTGGAATTTGGGATATGGTAAAAATGATTTGGGTGGCCTTGTTCACCTCTTAAAAACACAAATATAAAGCACTCATATTTCTTCAGGAAAAAAAACGCAATTGCCATAATTCCAGTACAAATATCCTACATTCTCACTGAACCATTTCAAGGCTTCATTATGATTTATCCACCCTATCTCAGCAAAAATGTTCAACCTGCGTATTCTATCCAGATCTACACAGATTAAGCACTTCTTTTAATAAAAGCTAATAATCCATCTGATTAGAGACTGTAGCAGAATTGAGTAAAAAGTACAAAAATCTTCATCCATGTTACAAAATACATGCACTGTATTTTATGTAAGTCTTCATATAAGCCTTAACCCCTTCTAATGTTTAGGACACCTGATCTGCTCTTATTGGCCGATAAGTATGTAACTGTAGCACAAATATTTAGGCTTTTTCGTATGGTTAGTCCATCTGTGGAACAGCATATTCACTCCTAGACTATTCCAAAAAAAAAAAAAAAAATGGGAGAGAAACGCACTGGGAATTCTTTGCTTTCAGCTCTACTAATATCTTTCCTAAAAATTAGAAAAGTGAGAGAGTGAGTGAGTGAGTGCTTAGGGTTTAACATTGTACTTAACTATTTTTTATTCATATGACGACAAAGGAAGCCTTAGAGTGCATGCAATGTGCCTCCTCATTGCAGGACAGATTTCCATCGCTCTTTATCTAGTGCTGCCTCACTGAGATGCCTGACCGAAGGCAAGTCAGCCTCCCCGCCCCAGCCACTGTACTGCTACGGGTCAACCAGTTGTTGCACTATCCCCTTAACTGAACGTCAAGTTAGGAAGTTACAACTTCCTCTTTTAAGGTCTCACGTGTGACTTGACTCAGGTTTGAGCCAGGATCTACCTCCCCAGAAGTGGACGCTCTACCAACTGAGCCATCGTGGCCGGTCAAAAATCAGGAAGAAGGGAAAGTTAATAAAACATTAGCTTTGATGCTGAAACTTGCCCCTTTCAGCCAGATACACGTATTATCCTATTTTCTATAAAATCATAAAGTACATTTTTAAAACTAAGAATCAGGCAAAACAAGTAATTTAGTCTGGATAAAATGAAATCTAAGAAAGGCATCTGGTCATACTTGGGCGGTCCTGACCATATATCTTCATCAGGTAAGTGCAATCAACCAAGTCTTAAACTCCTCACCTGTGATATAGCTCCAGTGCGATGACAGTCTTCACACAGTAGCTAAATACTCATTTTTCAGGTGTATGGCACAGCCTCGCCATTAGTCCACTACAGTGGTATTCTAAATGACGCCATGTTGTTTTTTTAATCCACAGATTCACCAACAAATTAGCAGGCATGTAAATCGCCAACTCAGCAACAAACATTTGATCATATGGATTTTCAGTAACACATCTTTACAGTTTAAATGTTTAAAATCTCTACTTCCAGGCAGAATCAGATTATGTCGTTTGTATACCTCAAAAAGAATGACATCTGAACTACACAAGTTCACCTGTGCAAAGGCTGAAATATTCATGTGACAAATTGTACCTGTATGTGTACATTAATCTGCCAATAGCATAAGAAGTGTCTCATTATTGACTAAATGACATCTTTTCTCACTTTCTGACAAAAACTCTGGTGCAAATGTCAAATTTCAACTCTTAACTTGCATTAAATTTTGCAAAGACAGCAGATAATGAAAACATATAAAGAATCATATGTCTGTTGTTAAAGAACATCACAACAACTTGACCTTTAAGGGTTGGATCAGTCAATATCTAGATTTGACAATGTTCACCATTATCTCTTTAATCGTCTCTCCCTTTTTCCTGAGCTTAGATTGGACAGTCTAACTCTAACATGATGGACTGTTATCGCATTTAACAACCCATTATAACTTCTATGTAGCCTGAAATTTACCCATGTACCACACACAGACTGCAGATCAGGTCAATTGGACGGAAGAATTTTGCTAAGAGCCATGGTACACTTTACATTCAGTTCACTGGGCAGATTAAAAATAATGTTAGAGGACTGAGAAATCAACTCTACACAGATTTTTTACAGGCAGTATGAAAGGCTTCCTTGAGAGACATACTCTATTATGTACTATACAAATATTATCCCCTATACGTAAGGAAAAAGATTGGCTGTACACAAAAGATCATTTTAGAGAACAACAACATTGGAGCAAGCATGAAACCCTGCACCACTCCCTTCCTGGGTGAACAAAGACCAGGAAGCCAGCACTTACACGCAACTCCCTGACCAATGTAAACTTTAGAACACTAAACTAAGGTCAGCCGTGCTTGTTTGGATGGCAACATACAAGAACATGATGTACAAAAATTTCAACTCTTATCCTGATCTTCTCCCATTCATTACACTGATTAAAGTTTTAAAAGAAATTTTGAGTTCTTTTCATGATGATAAAAAAAATACATGCACTATATGACTTCATTAACTTTGCAGGATAAGTGAATAAATTTTTTTAAGTCAAATATGTTAAACAGAAATGAAAAAACAATTTCTTTAGTGTCTTAAAACAATCTCACACCTGTTTATCTTCAACCATCAGGATTACATGTGGAGATTATCTTAAGACGGGTGCCTGGTTCATGTAATGTAAACACTTAAACAATCCTTGTTTTCGGGAGGGACTAAAGCCTTTGATCATAGCCATTTGTACCTGAAGTCACCGTACTAAAGCTCCCAATGACAGGCAGGGACATCCAACTACAGTCAGAAGACACAACACCAACAGCCAGAGAGCTGAGCCTCAAATACCAAAGTTGTTGCCAGTTTGTTACTTAGATAAATATCCTGGAGAAGAGACTGGAAGCTAATCCTCCCTGTGAGTGGGAACACATGCCCTCTGCAGTTGGGTAAACTTGAGATTAAACAAGCCCATGTTGCTCCAATTTCCCCTTGAAATCCCTGAGGAGCAGCGACAGCCAGGCTGTCTGCTTTTTGCACCCGTTCTGTGTTTGAGAAAAAAATTGACAGACACCTTCCACATAATGTACAAGGCTTCAGGCAGATTAGCACAAGATTTGAAGAATCCTTTTGTGTCTTATTTTTTTTATCCCACATAACAAAATACACATGAATCCTGCTAGGGAGGTGGGGTAAAGGGGGTTTAACTGGCATTTTTTAACATATTTGATTTGTAAAGCCTGGCAAATTACAGCCAGTATGGAAAACATGGAACTGGGTTAGTAGACAAGCAAAATGTTTTGACAAACTGGCCGTCTCTGCCTTGTTGACGGACTGATTAGAACAATTCACTGATCAAATGTTTCAGTTTCATTTTCAGGAATTCTGGACAAAGGTTCACAGGGACAACATTAAATGTTTTATGACTATCAAACAAATTGTGCTCTTAGAAACAGTTCCAACTGTTTGATCTGATCCAGGTATTATCGAGTCACAAGTATATGCAGAAAAATAATCAAACAAATACCACATACAAAATAAGTTTATACAAATACAAACAACAAATTTTGTCAATTATGCTCAAATGTAGCAAGTTTAAACTATCCTCACATAGTCGCACCCTAACACTTTCATTTCTTAAACATAAAAATCTGCATGTAAATTGTGTATTCATTATAAATTTTGATTTCAGAGATGACACATCTACATATTTGTTTACAAATATATTTACATATTTGTTGCCTAGCATCATGCGGAGCATAATTCCAGAAGAAAAGGTGCTGATTTATAAAGGCACCTCACTATGCACCAGGATACTATGAGAGAAACTTGACAAGTGACAATAAACATTCTGTATAGGTCAACAAGAGGGTCAGTCTTAACACTGGCTCAATTTTCATGTTACATGTCACACCCTACATCAACCATATAACTGTCAGGAGCAAACATTCCCGCATTTAATGACAGGTATTGTTTGACACAAAACTGACAAGGGCTTGGATTAAAGAAATCAAACCTGTGCCTTGGGGCTGAATCTGCTGAGGTGACCGACAATCACATAAATGTACAGCCTATAAAATCTCCCCCAAGGGCATTAAGACATATGGTGTATGTGCCTGTTAGCTTTTCACACATTCAATGTTGTTAATGTGTGCTAGTAATGGAGCATTCTTCTGCACCTCTCATAAAGATGAAAAAATTAGAAAAATTTGATCTATGCACATGTCTAAATTACCTTCCATTTTTACAAAATATAGGTGTTCATAATGACATTTCAGACAAGGAGTACAGTTTGGCAAGAAAACACAAACAAATAAAAATTGGTTACATTGTAGTATAAAGCTAAACTATTGCAGGTTTTCCAGTAAATTCCTGTTGTTTTGAAGTTTTCAAAACATATATTTATAGATGTTTTTGTAAAATTCCACGGCCTCTGGCTGTCAAGACATTATCTGTAGGCCCTTTTATACCAGTATGTGTATGGTAACGTCTCAGCGTAAGCTACATGTTCACATTCACACAGCTGATTCTGTGTGTACAGGTAAACTTGTAAAACACATTCATCAAACAGGCAAATGTTAACCATATATTATGCAGGTAAACACTGACAGCACTACCTGAATCGGAACAACACAGTATCCAAGCTAAGCACCGCAGCCTCACTGCTTTGATATGTTTATACTTGCAGTATTGCAGTTTATCTGAGAACTGCTTCCTCATATTTTAGGTTGTGAGTCTTTTGAATTCCAATAAAGATATGGAAAAGGCCAAGGACAATTGCTAACAAAAAAAAACCCCATTAAAATCATTATTAATTATGCATGTTTAAGAATCTGAGAATAGACCTCTGAAGAATACTGATAGAGGTTTGTACAAGAGTGTAATAAAATATTCACAAGAGCTAAGTACACCAGGGTAGGCCAGTGCTAATTCACGTTGCTACCTGTACCTGCCCATATATGTGCATGTATATTACCTAAACATGTCAAATATGAACATATATACAGATATGCATGTACATCACTATTTCAGTACTGTAACACAGTCTATCATATGTCAGATAATTCATCATATTGCTCACTTTTACATGCATTTTTTACCTGTACATGTAAGTTGTTGGTTCAGCTCTTATCTCACACTGTACGTTTGAGGTCAATTCAACTCATTTACCTGTACATGTAAGTTGTTTGTTCAGCTCTTTTCTCACACTGTACGTCTGAGATCAATTCAACTCATTTACCTGTACATGTAAGTTGTTTGTTCAGCTCTTTTCTCACACTGTACGTTTGAGGTCAGTTCAACTCATTTACCTGTATATGTAAGTTGTTTGTTCAGCTCTTATCTCACACTGTACGTTTGAGGGCAATTCAACTCATTTACCTGTACATGTAAGTTGTTGGTTCAGCTCTTATCTCACACTGTACGTTTGAGGTCAGTTCAACTCATTTACCTGTACATGTAAGTTGTTGGTTCAGCTCTTATCTCACACTGTACGTTTGAGGGCAATTCAACTCATTTACCTGTACATGTAAGTTGTTGGTTCAGCTCTTATCTCACACTGTACGTTTGAGATCAATTCAACTCATTTACCTGTACATGTAAGTTGTTGGTTCAGCTCTTATCTCACACTGTACGTTTGAGGGCAATTCAACTCATTTACCTGTACATGTAAGTTGTTGGTTCAGCTCTTTTCTCACACTGTACGTTTGAGGTCAATTCAACTCATTTACCTGTACATGTAAGTTGTTGGTTCAGCTCTTATCTCACACTGTACGTCTGAGATCAATTCAACTCATTTACCTGTACATGTAAGTTGTTGGTTCAGCTCTTATCTCATACTGTACATTTGAGGTCAGTTCAACTCATTTACCAGTAAATCATATTTGGGGTCAATTTATATAACAGCAAGATCTTTGTTCAGCTTAAAATATTCTTAAAGGATGGATGGACTCATATAAGATTTACATATTAACAGTTCCAACTTAAGGAAACAAAAATTTACATTTTCCAGGAAAATGACAGATCATAATTAAATATCCTAGACTAAGGAATAAAATGTGTCAAAGAACAATTTTTTTTACTTAAATGTAATTAATTTTATAATAGGGGAAAATGAGAAATGTTGATAACTCATTACTTCATGGTCTTAAGGTAAAGTTTTATTCCTATGAAAGCCAAGACATTATTTAGTGTATTTCCCAACACTGGCCTATGAGGCACATAAAGTGTATGCTCAAATCCAGCAAGGCAAGAGATGGCCGATTATGTCTTGCCGATAAGGCCACAGTACCTGCATACATGTAGGTACAGGAACATGTACAAGTTCCGGAGAAAACCATGTCCAATAAAAGCCTGGAGATCAATTCCTTAGATTTCAACCTTTGAGACAACTTGCAGGACAACAGAAAACTGCTGTTGCTAAGATTTCAACCTTTGAGACAACTTGCAGGACAACAGAAAACAGCTATATCTCCAATACAGTGAAACTGGAGAGGCATTAAAGCCATGGGGATAAAACACAAGGGTTTAGCCAGAGTAAAGGTTTCTGGTTTCACTTTGTCACAAGGCCAAAGAAAAGCTATTGTCCACAGAATGTGAAATAGATTAGAGGGATACCTTATAGGCCTGAACAATGCAATCTTTCATAGGAATTTAATATGAAAGTTTACACCTGAATGGTGAAATATTACACCACAATAATGAAACCTTAAACCTGACAGATGAAACCATACATCTCAACAGATGAGAAACAGCAAAGTCAGACATGTTACTTACATAGGGGGTAAAACTGCCCAGATTTAATTTCCTAATCTTTTGACAAATAAATGTATCTGTGTAACTCCAGAGGCACTTCGGAACACAGAAAAGTTTTTGTCTGAGGACAGTAACATGTTTTTGTGAACATTTGCTGTACACAGATAAGGTCAAAATATTGAAAACTTGCCAGAAAATGAAATTCAATACAACAGAAAAATGTCCAATTTGGTATTCACTTCAATCTGGATTGAGAAAGTGGAAGCTATGTCATTTAACAGACGTTAAACTGAAAGGCTTACTATGTTATTTATTGTGTGGTCCAGTGGTCATCCAGTTAAGATGAGCACTGACCACAGTTCACTTGTTGACAGGTATGTCTATACTTGTGTGACATGTTGGGTTTAGACCGGAGAAATCTACCATACTCTCCACCACCCACATGCAACTACACGGTTATATAGATCTGGGTGCAGTTCTTAGGTATGCGCAAACAAATGGCCCACTCAAACTACATGAAATGCCCAAAATATATGAAAATAAGCAAAACTAGAGCAAATATTCAGAAGTCTTAGTTAACACTTACCAGTACCCAAAATATCAACCTTATCTGTTTAGAATTTCTTACCAAGCCCCGTTCCAGAAGAAAATCTCACCTGTAAGTTACACCTGGCTGAGTACAGGTAGATAATCCTGTCCGTTGTTTGAGATGTGTTTAATGTGACGGATCCTAACCAGTGAATCATGACACTGACGTTTGTGTTACAACCAGTGTATACCCACGGCCAGCCATCCCATTGACAGCAGATAAAAGCATGAACTACAGATGATTTTCTGCCTTTTAAAAGCTCTGTTCAGACATGCACACACAAACTTGCATGTACCAGGCCAGGTTCTGCATACAAAATACAGATCTATTTACTTGTACCTAAACACATCTTTCTGACTTACTGACCCAAAGAGCTCAGTCTCCGTATAACAGATTTACACATAGCTACAGATAAAATACATGTACAACGATCCAAAAGCTGTGCAAAAGCCCTCACCCATAAGTTATTATCGTGGGAATTTCATGCCAACTGCCCGTCATATTTTAATATCTAACCATGTCAATAAGGGGTAGCCAATAGTGTCTACCATACCAGGGCATACTATAGGCATTGTGACAGTCAATAACATGTCAACTGATGCTTTTGTTCTGGCTGTCACTTTTATCAATACATTAAATCGGATCCTGGCAGATGAGTCTATACAGCCATACAGGGAATACCCTACTTCCTCTAACATCTGGGACACCTCGTCTGCTCATTTTAGTCAATATATAAATAAATTAGTCAACAGTACCAGGAATAAAGAGTTTCTTTTTTCTCAAATGGCGACACCATCTAATGAACAACATGCTCATATCTTTACTTTTCCAAAAGGCTGATAAAGGAATATGAAATTCTACTTTCAGCACTGCTAATGTCTGTGCCAAAAATGAGAAGAATTAGGGTAGATTGTTCCAGACCAGCTGATATATACTGTATGTATACATGTATTATACTGAATACGGGAGTTGGCAAGGGATCAAACCATCCAAAATCAGATAAACTTGTATTAGGCCTAAATTTTAAAGCCCTTTCATAAGATGAAAGCGCACTTTCCAACAACAGCCTATTTATTAACTAGAAGGTGAGAGATATGTCAATACCAACAAGATAAAATCTGAGAATTTTCTCTGTTGATGAAAAACTTACTAAAAATAAATATGAACGCAAAACCTTTCTGTTTGCTCTGTCACCTGAATAATCTCACTAGATTCTGACAAAGAAAGCAGAAAAAACAAAATTATTTTTTATCACAAAAGTTATATATAATTAATATTTATTAGTAATGAAAATGATAGTGAGTGCCTGTAGACACACAGGCTTCTGCACAAAAGTTTATAGCACTCTAAGCATCATGGGATACCATGAAAGTTTGGACTAACTCATCATCAATCTGATTTTAACCACATCATCAATCTGATTTAACCACATCATTAATCTGATTCTAACCATATCATCAATTATAACCACAAATATGTTATTTATTACATACAAGTATACAAAGGCAGGATAAAGACTGTAACATACAGTTTACTTGTTTTGGCCATTCACATCTTTGTCATTCAATGTATACTTTACCCTGAGCTTTAAGCTGTTACTGAAACAGTAAACATACTTTTAAGAGAGCATAAATATATATGTATATATGAGTGTAATTCTCTGTGATAGAAGCTGTCTAACCACATAACACAAGTCTGTATATGTACATTAGGTTTTACTGTGTATGATGAAGTGCGAACTGAGAGCAGCAAACACATGGTATTGTTCACTTGATATTATGCGTAATTTGAAAATCAAGATATCATCGAAGATAGAATGAATGTGTAAAGGAAAATGATGCGTATTCACGCAACGAGCAGGATGACATTATATATATACATACATCCTTCCGTCTAAATTAGGAGAAAAAAAAACTACCAGATTTTACAACCCCATAAAACAATAGGAATAAAATTAAATGCTATGGGCTATAGATAAGTACTCCAAAAAAAAAAAAATTGCAGAAGCATGTGTAAATTCCTACAGATATATGTAATTTACATGACTGGACGTGCCATTTGCTGGCTTGTTCAGTTAAACAGGTTGTTCTCATACTGTGTGTAGTCAATGAAGACGCAGGCTTCAACACAACATAGGTTCTAACCTTACAAAAGGGCAGTGGATTGGATCCGAAATTTTAGCTTTTCTCTACCCATCTCTGCTGACCAGCATCATACAAGCAAATGTGGCATGCAAGATTAAACAATGATTCAATAAATATAGAAATAAACACAGAAATAAATATATAGATACTGCACTTCATGTAAAGTTTTGTTGTTTTCAAGTGAAACATTTTGCTTGATTCAGGTTCATTCATACACCTTACATGGCCAAAAAAGAAACTGATTTGTACAAAGATTGATTATAATTTTTTTTAACAGAAAAACTTATGTGTTTGCATCAAAAGTATAATTTTATGGCCTTTTTGTGCCTCTAAATGTACATTTTGCTGGTCAAACTTTAGGTGAAATATATCAAATGGCTTGATTCTTACCTTCCTCATGTCAAGTGAGTACAAGAACAGATTAGGAGTTTCAGATGTTCAAAACAGCTTACATGTATGTCTTCCTTTGATGGAGCCCTGATAATTCACACACAAGTCTGACAACTACTGTCAAGCTTACATAACTCGGTTTATGTTCTTCTCCACCACTCATAATTCAAAGCCGTTCGCAAAATAAGGACATTGCATCTCATTACCGTACCTTTGCACTGATCAGTTTAACTGCATCACAGTAATGAAGGTAAGCGGACATGAAGGAATGCAAAAATTACTGACAAATGCAAGTCAATGACCAATTCACTCTTGATGATCGGAGTTGCATACTGATAACGGCTGCCTACAAGCCGCACACTTATGGTAATGAACAAAATTAAGTATTAAAACTGCACTGGAAATGTTAAGCCACTCGCATGTATACTTACGATTATTAAATGTACAAAGCACAAGCTAATAAGTGCGCATCCATAAGTTTAACATATTCATCATGGAATGGCTGGATTTTAATGTCTTTATGCCATACATATTCATGTGAAGCAATGTGTGGAATTAGAACTGTTCAGTGGGGTTGTTGTATAAAGCACTGATATTGATGTAAATGTAGCTTCTTTTTTCTTCTGTTACATCACATAAATAGCAGTTACAAAAAAAAAACAAATAAGAAAAACAAGCTGTGCACAGAATTTTGATCAATTTACAACAAGTTTATACAATAATTTCTCAGTTGTTATAATAGCTATAACATTATCAAAACAACGTAATCCATTTCAATATACACATATAACCAAGTTTAAACCTGTAAAATGAAGCATCAGCTTTTAGAGTTCTGTTCCAATTTTGCCCCAAATGTATGCATGTGTGATTATGTCCTATCTGAATGCTTCTTAAGGGAATCTTGATCGGTTAGCCCCCCCCCCCTCCCCGAAGCGCATCCATTTCACTAATACTCAGAATTGATAGGCTATGCTTGACTATTAGAGATACAAGGAATGACTTGGTTGAAGCCATCAACCAACACTGAAACTTGGCATAAATGTGACAAAATCAACGCTATGAAAAATGCATTTGGTAAGTATTAAGCTGTATACTGACAATTTTCAGGGGAAAAGAGGCTGGGGCTATTGAGTGACCCCATGACCCCTATGGATTTGTGCCAGACGCCCCTCCCTGATATACTGATTAGGATAATACTCAGTGGAATAGGGAGGGGTTGGTGGGAGGGGGAGTAGTTAATCCCACAGCCCGCCACACACACCTTAAGCAGACACCTTACCTGACCCCGTCTGTCGCTAGACCAACACTGATTAATAGTTTGATTGGGCAGATTAAGGTCCTACTGTAAAGTGCTTAATCCGGATAATCAGGTGTATTAAAGACAATGAGATCACAAGGCTGAAAAGAATTCATCCTGATTGTTTAGCTGTATGTGGTGATTTGGGGGGTTCTACAAAGGCAGTGCCAGACCAATTATCTGAACTCGTTAGCTATAAGTACATACACAGGTAAGTACATGGCCTTTCATGAATGCAAACAAAAAATCAAACAAAAACAATGCTGCACAGTTTTTTCAACAACACCACAACTGTGAGATTTAGTCAGTACACAAGCTGTTTGTGCAGGCAGTGAACCTTGACAGGGTTGCCTGTTCAGACCCCTTGTTTCTTCATTTTTTTTCTTTATATTACCATGTTGGACAAACAAAACAAGAAAGATGCAGCACTTTAATAAGCACTACAGCAGATATATGGGCTTTACAAAAAGATGAAAGGACCCTCTGGCCATTTAATCACCACTCAGACAAGCCAAGCTGACCATACTACCTTCCTTCTAAATCAGTCACGCATGCAACATCCGCTATTCTGTTTTTAGTTGCTTTTTTTTCCCCATTTCATTACAGACTGAATTCATTTCAGCATTAAATGGCAATAAATTCACAGCGATCTTGCATGAAAAAAAGAAGTAGTTTTTCTAAAGCAGCATCTGCAGGACAAATAATACACCGCATGTGACTGCATTCATCAATATATAAATATGTTTTCATACCGCAGATTATGTGCCTGATGTACAATTGTCATGCCTGACAGCTAAATGCTTCACTTTTCATACAGTCACAATAAATCCATATCAATCCCTGTGAATGTGCATACAAACAAAACATTCACACAAAAAAGTTATTTTTTCGCCATCACACTAATATACTGCACATTCAAGTTCTACAACTCTATGAGATGCAACACAGGTAGCCACTGAGATGCAACACAGGTAGCCACTGAGATGCAACACAGGCAGCCACTGAGATGCAACACAGGTAGCCACTGAGATACAACACAGTCAGCCACTGAGATACAACTCAGGCAGCCGCTGAGATGCAACACAGGCAGCCACTGAGATGCAACACAGGTAGCCACTGAGATGCAACACAGGCAGCCACTGAGATGCAACACAGGTAGCCACTGAGATACAACACAGTCAGCCACTGAGATACAACACAGGCAGCCACTGAGATGCAACACAGGTAGCCACTGAGATGCAACACAGGTAGCCACTGAGATGCAACACAGGTAGCCACTGAGATGCAACACAGGCAGCCACTGAGATGCAACACAGGTAGCCACTGAGATGCAACACAGGCAGCCACTGAGATGCAACACAGGTAGCCACTGAGATGCAACACAGGCAGCCACTGAGATGCAACACAGGTAGCCACTGAGATGCAACACAGGCAGCCACTGAGATGCAACACAGGTAGCCACTGAGATACAACACAGTTAGCCACTGAGATACAACTCAGGCAGCCGCTGAGAAACAACACAATTCACCACTGAGAAACAACACATTTAGCCACTGAGATGCAACACAGGTAGCCACTGAGATGCAACACAGGTAGCCACTGAGATGCAACACAGGTAGCCATTGAGATACAACACAGGTAGCCACTGACAACTTGTATAATAATGACGGTTATACCAGACATGCATGTAAATACCACACATGCAGGCATAACTCAAAAAGGTTATAAATAAACAACTTGTAAAAATATAAGTGGTAAAAACATAGGATCACAGCCGGGTAACTGGGTCAAACTTTATCACTTTACTCCCAGTGTTATCTCTGTGCTAGTACACAGATAATTGTTTTTTCCACTGGCTGAATATATCTGGTACCATATCAACCAACACTTGAAACAGCTGTTACTGAATGTATAAAATAGCAAATGCTTGTCAACTGCTGTAAATTTCTAGTACTACATCAACCAAATCCTAACTGCTGTTAGTGAATGTATAAAATGTGTTTTTCACCTGGTGGGTCAAGAATACCCCTATTAGCAGCGAGCATGATTGGACTTGGTGTGCATAAACCTCACGCACGGAAACGGCACACACCATGACACAAACTAGTTCACTTAAGACACTGGAATAATTTCCATTCTGAGTGTTTATAGCAAATCGTCTGGGTTTTCATTTATAGCAAGTAGGTATGTCCTTGGTTCAAGAAACACAGCTAGATATATACATGTAGCTGGTGCGAACATGCATGTATGTACAAATATTAACAGTTAACTCACATAAACAAGAAATCAACTTACTTTGCTCACTCCATGTGTTTTTTCTCATAGGATCATGCAAACAAATCAATATGGTCGGGAATTGATCCTCTAACCCAACCGGTGAGAGACACAGTGGACTCACAGGCAGCCATGTACTATTCTTAATTCTACACACAACGGTGCGGAAATTAGCATGAAAGTAATTCACACCAGGAAATAACTAAAGTGGATTTTAGCTACATGTATATACTTTTTCATGAATAGAATTTAAACACACAGAGCAACAGGAAGACGCTAGCAAATCATCATGACATTGTACTTCCCTGTTCTTATTTATAGATACTCACCACTTGAGTTGTAATTCAGCCTTGTGGTGTTAAAGACTAACCTTACAAAATACATTGAAATTTAAGGCAAAATGGGTAAACACAGGCAACAGGAACAAGACGGCCATAAAAGTGCTTTGAAGGATTGACACCGGGTGCTTTCAACCTAGTCAAAGGTTCAGTGTCTCTTAACATGAATATGGAACAGCCCAAGCATTGAAAAATTCTTTTCAAATTTTCTTCGCAAATCTAAAGATTATCTCTATCAGGCAACTGCAAAAGTTGTTTACATCTGTAGGTTCATTTTAAGACCATGTTGTACAAATACGACAGTCAGTACGACAGTCAAACTAACTGGCTTCAATTATGATTAAATAAGATTTCCGTTCCTTGCACTAAATTCAATCGACACAACTTCCCTACATAGCAGTTCTCATTTCATTTATCAAGATTACAAGTTCACTTACTCCCATCCTACTCTGTCAGTGTTGACATCCAATACCAGTGACAAACTCACTCAGCTAATTACCATGGCAACAGACAAATGGACAATCCATTTGTGTTATTGTGATATTCAGCAGAAAATCAATGTACATGCCTTGAGAGCAAGGGCCTACATACACAGGTAGTTGCTTTCTATAGACAAGTACCTATACCATATCAGAGAGAGAGCGAGACTTCCCGTCTGGACATCAAAACCAGGCCACATCATGTCCCAAAACCGTCAACATACATGCAGTATGTAGTACTTTTCTGTAATATCCTTCATTATAAATCATGTCCTGAATGTACATGTTACGCTACTTTTAATCATGTCCTGAATGTACGTTTTATGCTACTTTTAATCATGTCCTGAATGTACGTGTTATGCTAATTTTAATCTGTCCTGAATGTACGTGTTATGCTACTTTTAATCATGTCCTGAATGTATGTGTTATACTACTTTTAATCATGTCCTAAATGTACATGTTATGCTACTTTTAATCATGTCCTGAATGTACGTGTTATACTACTTTTAATCATGTCCTAAATGTACGTGTTATGCTACTTTTAATCATGTCCTGAATGTATGTGTTATACTACTTTTAATCATGTCCTGAATGTACGTGTTATGCTACTTTTAATCATGTCCTGAATGTACGTGTTATGCTACTTTTAATCATGTCCTGAATGTACGTGTTATGCTACTTTTAATCATGTACTGAATGTACGTATTAAGCTACGTTTATATGCCTCATGATCAATATATTAAATGACTTAAATTTCACCTCACAAAGTACACTTTACAGTTTCAACCTTTTTGCATGTTTGCATGGTGTTTATTCAAGCATATTCCGAGGGCGTTATTCTATGTTGACTGAGAAAAAAATAGCCCTGAAACTGGCCAATCCAACCAATGATGTGTTGTCTCCAAAACCAAGTTAATAATCTGCATAAACTGCACTGAAAATTGCTCTTCAATCTGCAAAACTGTTGATGAATTTGAGTACACGCTAATAAATTTAATAAAATATTACTTTTAGAATAGAAACACAGGTATATATATATATATATATATATATATATATATATATATCATTACTTCAAAATAAACCTGAAAACACCTTTATAAGATTAATAGAACTTTTAAAATCAGGCAAAATCCAATAGGCAACTTATTATTAACATCATCCATATTTCCACAGTTAATATGTAAGGTACATACAGAATAATGTCCAGCACACAAAATGATTAATGACAATCAATGATAGTACATTATCGATGTTTCTGATAAGGTGTTCAAACAACTCAACGCATTAGCATAGTACTGTTCTTCTCCTAATTTGAATACATGAATATTTAAATTAAGACAGCCACCTGTTTATAGGTAGGATGGGCTTATACGAAATACCAGCTGTATGGTGGTACCCCATATATAATCAAGTTTCACCTTCATAAAGTTGAAAGATGAAATTTAATTTGAGAGCTAAGGGAAATCTCAAATGAGAGCCTTTCATAATGACATCATTACTGCCACTGATATACACACACAGGGTTACGTTCAGTGGCAACTTCAGCAGCAAATGATGCAGAAGAAAAATCAATTGACATGTTTGGTACATTATGTCATTCCGTAGATAAATACATGGAACAAGAGCAATGCTCTTAGGCATATACCCTCTAACCCATATGTTCATGTAAATACAAGCGTTTAATCAATAATCAATATTCTTGTTCATTTTGGTCTCCAGGCTTGACCACATTCTTGTCTTGATACATATGGCTGCAATATTTGTGGATGTCATGTTAACTTTTGATTAATCATTCACTTTACGGTAGGTCGATAAAATTCTTGAGCAAGGCATTAATTTATTTCCTTTGTGTCTTTTCATCCGCAGGCTGCTGGCAGACCATTCCATGTATGACCGGGGAGGAAGCCAACATAGACTGATTAGTGAAAGGCTCCTAGGATATTGGTGGCAAAAAACAGTGAAGCTCTTACCTTAGATATTCTTGTAAGCAGACGTCACAGAAGCGGTGCCCACATGTGGTGATCTGTACCGTATCCCTCATGGGTAACCGACACAAGGGACAATAACATCGTCTCCTTGGTCGCTCCACGAACATCCACGGTAGTCCAGGCATGGTTTATTTCCTGTATTACCCGTCCTTCTCTGTGTCGCAGGAATTTCTGTCTCTGTATTTTTAAACCAGGGGAAGCAGCCCTATGCACGAGGGTATATGAACACACTTCGCCTTAGGGGTAGGCCTACCGTAATAATGGGCCAGAACCAGAGTATATAAGGTTGTCCTTTTTACCACCTATTAATATAAATCCAAAATGAACTCTATTAATAAAATGATTAGAGGTCGTCATATACACAAAGATCGAGCAGTACGTTCGGATTATAAGGCAGTTGTCAGCCGTGTATCGTAAATCTCTAACAGCTTCAAGGATTGTGAAATTATAAGCTAAAGCTAAAATTATCTGGGGTTTTCCTCATCCACGTGGTAAAAATAACGGAGCGCCTGTGACACTTGACAGTTTAGAGCTGATGTACATTCAACCGAGGTTTGAGTGTCACACGTGCGTGAAATACACACACCATTCACATATATATCGCTGATGTCAAGCCTTTCCTTTAACGCTGGCATTCGACCCTTACTTACAGACTTCCGCACTTCGTCTGACCCACTCAGAAACGGCTCGTGGGGTTTGGCTGGCACCCTGTAAGCTCTGTCCTTAGCCGTCCCCTCCCCCTAAAAAAACCTCCTTAAAACTAAAGCCAGGGAGGCTCAGCTGAGCGCCGACACCATGCTGTGTTCGTTTCTGCCTAAGCTGTCAACACGCACATGTGGCCAGCTGACTTGGATGAGCACCGACTGGTGAAACAGGGTCCCAAATCCGACAACACGCCCTTCTAGAAATGAAGGCTGTTTTACAAACTTTTTAATTTTTCACCACGTATGTCGTCCGTACCTAGGGAAGACGTACAGATTAAGCAACCTAATGAATTGATACAATGTCCCGCTATCGATTTTTGCCGAAATTTAATAATTCGATACTTCTTTGACCTACAAGAAGATCACTGCGCACGGATCACGTGCTCTTCGTGACGTCAGCTAATCCACTAGTTGATTAGATATGATTGACAGATCAAAGAGATTGACTTTCCCTGGCTGTACAAAGCCCAGCTGATCACTGACTATATGGGATTAGCTGATAGCCCCACCCGAAGCTCATCCAACCCCTTGCTAACACAGCTTAATGAATACATGCGTCTATAAAAGACTGTTCCTTTTTTGTACTGTAGGAAATAAAAGCGCTTTCTGATCAAGGGTCTTAATTCCAAAGATTTCAAGTGCTTAGAGATTTTCTTCTAGAAAGGAATAAACAGAAGACTGAGTGCTTGTCAGGACTGATATTCACGCTAACATCTCTACAATCGACA
The DNA here is from genome assembly GCF_032854445.1 of Liolophura sinensis. NCBI lineage: Eukaryota > Metazoa > Mollusca > Polyplacophora > Chitonida > Chitonidae > Liolophura > Liolophura sinensis. The sequence continues at coordinate 29,483,762 of NC_088304.1, read as the reverse complement.
CAAGACGAGCTTATATTTCGGGGGTAGGGGGGTGGGGGGTGGCATGATTGACGTTGTAATTAAATGTCGCGACGGATGGATTAATGTCATTACATACATGTTTCTAGGTAAATTTCAATGACCAGCGTGTAAGGATCACCTTTTTTCCATGTACATGATGTATTTTAAAGAACAACGATGATTTTGGGAAAGTGTGGTTTATGTACCTTCGTCCCAGATCGCTCTCACGTAGGTTTAACAACATTACGTACGGTCAAACATAGTCCAAAACCAACATTAGGACCATCCTTGGCAGAACAATGTTTCTGCCAAACCTAAGGTCAGAGCAATTTCGGACTATTGCCCGTGACTGAGTGCAGCCATTGGAAGGGCTAGACCAAGATTGCTCTGACGTTCGGCTTAGCAAAACTTCGTTCCACAAAACTGGGCCCAAAACCTATGTTTTGGAGCCATCTTTGACCGAACAAAATTTTGCCAAACGTAACATCAGTTCAATCTCGGACTACTACACTGAAGTATATTGGCTACGTAGATGACGTAGATATCACCCCAAACATGAACAGGCCTATGCACGTTTTTTCCGCACCGGTAAACTTTATGTGGACCATGTAATCAATTCACAAATATTTATTTATTGGTTTCTTACGCCGTATTCAAGAATATTTCACTTATACGACGGCGGCCAACATTATGATGGGAGGAAAGAGGAGCCCGGAGAAAACCACGACCATCCAGAGGTTGCTAACAGGCCTTCTCAGGTACAACCGGAGAGGAAACCAGCATGAGCTGGACTTGAACTCACGGAGGCTACTAAGTCGTTACCCCGCGCTGGCACGCTAACCACCTCGGCCACGGAGGCCTCCAAGCTTTCAACACAAAATCGCAATTTCGGAGGCCATCATCGGATAACAAGCGTTTACGATTGTGTACAGCTTGAGGGCTTCCGCCATTTGAGCTTCGATGATCTCACTCCCATCTTGACATTTCGCTACATCCACTCCTGGTTACGTGTTCATGTGCTGTTTGTCTGGTTCACTATATCGTTCAGATTTGAAAACCACGTAATGAAAAAAAAAAAAGAAATGCGAAACTTTGTCAAGATGCTTTTAATGGTTTTATCAAACGGACAAGCACAGGATTTAAAACTACCTATACCGCCTCACCAAGTGAACTGTTAAATTAACCATCCTCGATTATCAGAAGAAATATTACGCGTAAGGGTGTTTACTCACATGTACATGTAGCCATCAAGAGTTGTCCCTCTTGTTGTGTTATGCCAACGGGAGCTGTCTCCCTTGGATTGCTATAAACTTGAGCGCATCGTTTTGTTGACTGAATTAATGTTTAAACTACTTTCCACGCCCATTTTTCAAGGAATCAGAGTGTGAGAGATAAATATGCACAGCTAGTACATATTAATCTCACAGATATCTGATGTACACAAGAGATAAGTTAGAAACAAGTTAAAGCTTATATGTAGGCATACATTTTCCGGAATGATTATTCGAAATCACAAGCATCTATGAATGGCAGTATTGAGAACAAGTACATGTAGATGCTGTCTCACAGGCCTAATAAACTGAGAACTGGCCAGTTGCGTCAGAATGTTGACGGACAAGTGGTGTTTGAATATTGGCTGGCCTGTGGTGTTTGAATGTTGTAAGTGACCAGTGGTGTTTGAATGTTGACTGGCCTGTAATGTTTGAATGTTGTAAGTGACCAGTGGTGTTTGAATGTTGACTGGCCTGTGATGTTTGAATGTTGTAAGTGACCAGTGGTGTTTGAATGTTGACTGGCCTGTGATGTTTGAATTTTGTAAGTGACCAGTGGTGTGTCTAAATTTGACTGGTCAGGGATGCTTTAATGTTACAAGTCACCAGCGGTTTGTTACCGCCTTGCTTGACGTCGGTTTGTATCTGCTTTGTCTCTGCAGCACTCGGCATCTGGAAACATATACTGAAATGTACAATGTAGGGCATGAATGTCAGCTTATGTCTGTACCATTTGATCACATCACCACTCGAGCAGCAGAGCCACAGATCCTTTAAATATATTTATTTATTTGATTGGTGTTTCACGCTGTATAGAATATTTCACTTATACAACGGCGGCCAGCATTATGGTGGGAGGAAACCGAACAGAGTTCTCTAAATGTACATCCAGTATATAACCCAGTGGCGTTGGACGCTGCTCCAGGGTAAGCGCCTAAAGTTACATGTAGGGTCACGTACTTTTTTGGCCTCTTCGGACCACATCACTTTCCTCATACGCTTTTGCCCTATTTGCCCCCGGAACATTTTGAAAACATTTAATTTTTGTGAATATATATCTTATGAGCTACTTTAGGAACACCTCATTAAGACAACGCGAAAAGTTTTTTTTGGAAAGTATTGTCACAAATATCCACTTTATACAAAATTGTTTTCGTGGACATTCTTAGTACGGGGAAAATGTAAAATAAAATAATTTAAGTTTTTTCTGAGCATAATTCTCTATTGCTCTTCATTTGAGGCACACATTTATAACATTATATGCACATTAAGATTGGGGGCCTCCGTGGCCTAGAGATTTAGCTCTCCCACGTGGCGCAATGACTCAGGAGCCTCTCACCAGTGCGGTCGCTGTGAGTTCAAGTCCAGCTCATGCTGGCTTCCTCTCCGGTTGTACATGGGAAAGGCTGTCAGCAACATACGTTGGTTGATTTTTCCACCTGGATCTGTCCGGTTTCCTCCCACCATAATCTTGGCCGCCGTCGCGTAAGTGAAATGTTCTCGAGTACGCCGCAAACCACAAATCAAATAAATAAACAAATCACTTTAAAATCAGAGCTAACACACTGAGCTGGTCGTATGATCACCCAAACCTCTGGATATCAGTATTTCGTACATCACAGATTTGTTGGTAACATTATCACCCAGATGTACAAGTCCATTTCCGGAAAAAACGTTGTGGTAAAACTGGATGACACTGTTAGTCCGGGAACTAAAGATGTGAAAAAATGTTGACCTTTGACCCGTTCCTAACTGGTTTTTTTTGCATCGATTTGGAACTTAATCCTCGTACGGAATCGTGACCGATAAAACTAGTTTTGGGATGCTTTCCATCTCACTGTGCACGGGAGCCGCACTGAAGAATCCCCATTTTGGCGTTTTATCACACAGTTCTGTATGTCGGATGTGTCAAACCTTTCGTACGCGGCCTGACCGATGAACCTCTGCTAGCTCCCGGATAATAACCAAATGAATAAGTTTCACCGCGAAGCTCCACTCTTCTCGCTGCTATATGCACCAAAACAAGTAAACCACTCTTCTTGATTTGCTTCCATAACCTAACTGCTAGTCTGTTGGTTTATTTTAATCGATCGTTGCAATTTGTCTCAGAATATTTCACAGTCAGGCTTACACGTTGAGGAGACCAGAGAGCCACCGAACGATGCCCGCCAACTGACAAACCTCCTGGAATGAGACTGGAGCCGATCAGTGAGTCTTGGAATCAAATACCCGATTTTGTTCTCCAGCGGTCTATTATCTGCCGAGAAAAACACAGTGAATTCCAGGTACAAAAAGGGAAGCCAGAATACACGCAGCTTTTCTGATTTAAACATTGTTTTTTTTTATGATTAAAATACATAACAATACACACAGCTGCAGCAATGATTAGTGAAGCAATAAAAAAGAAACAGTAAGAACTCATGACTATGATTTCATCATAATCTCTACCACTAAAAACAAAATAGGCAAAAATTTTGGCACGGTAAAGCAATGCTTCCTAATGACTGAAAAAACAGGAACTTAGTAACATTTATTACATCCGAACTTAGTTTGAATGGTGACCTGCAAATGTCTCCCACTGTCGTCCACAGTTCGAGAGATATAAAGCTCTTTTGATTACAGAAGAAAAAAAAAACGTTTCATAGATTATGTACAGCTTTTCTAGGGGCCATATTTATCGAACGTCTTAAAAGTAAAGTCAAAAATTCAAAGACAGCTACAGTTAAAATATGTTGCTGAAGGAAGTTTAAAATGTGTACACTGATTCTTTACTATAGGACGATGTGGAAACCATGTGAAATCTGAGTTCTTTCCTGTTCTCAGCTTGGCATTTTAAGCCCCTGCAGTTTCTGTCTTAAGTTGCTTGACAGATACAGTCCCAGGCCACGGCTTTGTTCTGAACCACGACTTGTTACGTGTAAGGAGTTGCTCAACACCGTCTTGTAGAAATCGTCCCTTCATGTGTGAAACGACATGAAGGAGCATGGAAATCTACTCGCAAATTATCTTTAATATTTTTTTTCAATATTTTCTTTTGAGAGAAAAGGGTTTTTGAAAATAGTTGTGCATGATGTTTATCTGGGACCACTTCTTGGTATTTAAGTATGTGATGCATGTCTAATGAATTGATTTGAATGTAACTCTGTGGTTTGTACTCAAACACATGCACTTAATCTAAATCAGGTGGTCACGAATACCCACCGTAGAGAAATTGTTTTAAAGTGACTTTTTTAGCTTTAAGAAAAAAACTATTGAAGACTAAAAAATATTGAAGACTACAACTTTTCCCACTCCTTCATATGAACTTTGTCATTTTATTTTTTGCTTTCTCCACCTCTAGGTCATAAACTGCAAAACTGTGTTGAAAAAGACAAACTGAGAACAGGACAGATTGTGGCTGGAACATTGTTCCGCAATAAAGAATCAGTGTACAGATTTGAAAACTTCCTAGAGTGAAATATTGTAATTGTGGCTGTGTCTGAAGGTTTGACTACGTCTTTAGACATTTGATAAATAAATACAGGCCCTGGGAACAGGTGTTCAAACGTGTGCTGAAAGTTAACCCAAGTTTAAATCTTAACACCAAGTCTTGGTCTAATACAAAACCATTAGGACTTTAGTCCTGACTGAAGTTAATGTCGGGAGTAGCTGCTAATGCACCTTTGACCAATTGGGCCCAGGCTTTCGGTGGCACGTCCTCGGAAAAGTGAAGATATACGACATGATTTTATTCATTACATGCATGTAACGAAGAAACCGGCCCTCAGAGCACAGTTGGTAGAGCGTCCGCTTCGGGAGCGGATATTTCATGTACAAGCATCCGCTTTTGTTACAGGTTTGTGAAGCGGTACATTTAATTTTGGGCTTTCATTTTTTTTTGCGTAACTCACATAAAGTTCCCAACCTAAGCAGTTTATAAAACATTGAATTTTTGAAAATAATACAAAGCAGTCATTTATGTAAATGGTGAAAACTTCGCCCCTTGGATTATTCCTAACTATTCAATAGAACAAATACCTGATGTCAGTGTCTTTATGTCATTGTGCAACATCATTAATTTCCTTTCAAAAACAAAAGTATAATTTTGCACAAATGTTTAAAATAATATTAAAATTTTGCAGAGATAAATAAATGTCATGAAGTATTACTTTTGGTGCTGGGAATTGGGAATGGTGGGTGAGGGGGGATCATTTAAATTCAAGAAAAATCAAAAAGAAAAAAAAAATCACTGAAGTTGCTTTGAAAAACTCAGTGTAGTTATATAAAGTGAATAAGGAAAAATATTTCAGTGTACTTAAAAATAATTGACATAAAACTGACATATATAGTACTTATAAACATATCTGTAATTCATATAACTTTTGTTTAATCTTAGAGATAAGAAGGCATTTCGATCAGTTAATTGAAAATAATACAGAGTTGCACTGGCTTCATCTACACATGCGTAGCATAAATATTGCACTAAATCTTCATAATAACTTAATGCATTTATAATATACATAAATGCACAGCAAGGTAATGAACCTATATCTACCAACAAATGGTATGCTCATTAAACATAAATAACAATTAGCTTAAACAAATTAAAAAACAATAGTTATTATATATGTTAACAAGATAAAATTAAAGGCTTCAGCTGGCTTCGAGCACTATTATCACGATTATGGATGGTTTTCTAATTTGTTCAAAACGTAATACTTTTGTGGACATTTCAACTTAATCCACTCTAGACTGATATTTCAAAGTGTGCACAAAATTTGCTGCGAAATAACTGGTGTCATAAAAAAGAAATGAAAACACAAACACAACATTTTACTAGGGCTACAATATCCTACACTGAAATCATTACAATACACAGTAAACTCAGGTCACTTCTAGCACTGACTTTTGTACCAATAAAAACATACATATCTACATAACAATATAGATAAAAATATACAGTACTTTAATACAGAATTTGTCTACTACATAAACATATTTTTGTTGAATTTTGAACGACTGAGTTAAATTGTTTGAAATTTGTTCGATCAGTCATCAAGGCAAGAGAGAATATCACAGGTAGTGGAAGGTAGTGTCAATATGCACTTACTGCAATTCATGCAAATTACAGTTTTATTTCTTCACATTTTAATGAACATCTGAATCAAAATGAGCTCAGGCCCTTGTTGCCTGTAGACCTTGTATACCTCTGCATCAGACGCTATACGATCAGTTTTATTTTCGTTTGCAAACCCAACTGCTTGGTCAATGAACCACTGTCCAACAGATTATACAACACCCCACCCCAGACATGCCAGAGTGTAAAGAATGCTCTGGCTGTATTCAATGATCACAATCCAAAATCGCACCAATTTTCAGCTACATGTACGTGCTCCTTGTCCTTGGTTTTTTCAATAGTACATCTGCACAAGACGCCTGACTGCAAAGGGTACATATGAAACATCTCTGATCCACGTGTTGAGACATCTGAAGTCACCTTTTGTTCACCTGTTTAATGCACTGCGGGGGAATGCAAAGTAGTTCTTGCTTTTGTCTCTTTCAGTCAAGGCATGAAAATGCTAAATGAGTCCAAAGCCAGAACCAGTTCAGCCAACTGAGTCAAAAGGCTGATTTTGGTGACAACTGACAACCTGACAACTGGCAAGTCCAAAACACTTTTGAGCAGTCCCATCCCACAGTCACTTGTTCTGAACAGCCCACCCCACAATCACTTGTTCTGAACAGCCCCATCCCACACTCACTTGTTCTGAACAGTTCCATCCCACAATCACTTGTTCTGAACAGTGCCATCTCACAATCACTTTTTCTGAACAGTTCCATCCCACAATCACTTGTTCTGAACAGCCCCATCCCACACTCACTTGTTCTGAACAGTTCCATCCCACAATCACTTGTTCTGAACAGCCCCATCCCACACTCACTTGTTCTGAACAGTTCCATCCCACAATCACTTGTTCTGAACAGCCCCATCCCACACTCACTTGTTCTGAACAGCCCATCCCACAATCACTTGTTCTGAACAGTCCCATCCCACAATCACTTGTTCTGAACAGTCCCATCCCACAATCACTTGTTCTGAACAGCCCCATCCCACAATCACTTGTTCTGAACAGCCCCACCCCACAATCACTTGTTCTGAACAGCCCCACCCCACAATCACTTGTTCTGAACAGCCCCGCCCTACAGTCACTTGTTCTGAACAGCCCCATCCCACAATCACTTGTTCTGAACAGCCCCACCCCACAATCACTTGTTCTGAACAGCCCCACCCCACAATCACTTGTTCTGAACAGCCCCATCCCACAATCACTTGTTCTGAACAGCCCCATCCCACAATCACTTGTTCTGAACAGCCCCATCCCACACTCACTTGTTCTGAACAGTTCCATCCCACAATCACTTGTTCTGAACAGCCCCATCCCACACTCACTTGTTCTGAACAGTTCCATCCCACAATCACTTGTTCTGAACAGTCCCATCCCACAATCACTTGTTCTGAACAGCCCCATCCCACAATCACTTGTTCTGAACAGCCCCACCCCTCAGTCACTTGTTCTGAACAGCCCCATCAGCTTGTCTTCTGCTGTTCCAATGAGTAAAAAAGTTGAAACAGCTCTGTATCCAAATGACTCCTGTACATCCCACTCCCAGAACTGCTTGTGTTGTCTAAACCAGTTGAAAACCAGTTGCACCTCAGATCCAGTCTACTTCACAGCTCAAATCAAGCAGTAAATCATACACTTGCTTCCCTCTAGCTAAGCCAGGTTAAAGCCTGGATCACCATCTGATCAGGGAGTTCTTGTCAAGTTGTTGAAGAAGGAAAACAGACTAGACTTTTTGTTTGGTGTATCAGTTCGAGTCGGCTGATTCTCTATGAACTTTGATCTCTCACTAACAAATGCCTTGGATGTTCTGTCCCAAGAGGACCTTTCTCGAAGTACCTATATCAATAAAAACAGAAAAATATATGAGAAAAAAGCTAGGAATAAATTAATTAATTGTACATTCAACTGTTATGATGATGAAAAGCAATAAAATTTGATAGAGATGGAGCAATACATGTATGTGACGCATTTAAACAAAAATCATTTACTTTAAAGGATTAGTGTCCACATTTATCATCTACTCGTAATTAGCTAACCCTCTATATACTGTTAAACTGAGATTAAAAAATTACGAAGAAAAGGCTCATTAATCGAAGTAATATGGCACTTAAAATCACTAGATAATGAGGCTGGTTTAATGCATTTTTCCGCCCACACTCGGTAATCTCTGCCGAGTTGCGTCATAACCCTTATGACCTGTCAACTTTGTCACTTAATTCAGTGTTAAAAAATCTACAAGAGTGACAACAAGCCAATCAATTTTCTTTTCAGAAATCGTTTGCTGCTCTGCACACGGTTATGAAAACAGGTCTTCAAAGAACCCTAGAGTTTTTTCAAGCTTCCAGAGGATTTGACCATCAGGGAGATTTACAGAAGACGGAAAAGTGTATACCCGCGAAAGATGGCCGCATCGGCTGTTGCCATTTTTCAGGTGAAAGTTACGAGAAGAGTACAGCTGGCTGAACTTGAAACATTCGGCTACTATAGGGGCTGCAGTTGACTAAAACCTCAAGCTTAAATGAGCTTAAAACTGATAGACAGCAAATCTCTGTACACTAATGCCAACATCCACAATTATATTGTACATGACTACATGTAGACATAAATTTAGACTATGCGGAATTCCGACAATAACACGCAGTAATGTCTTCACACACGAGTATGACTTCAGAATACTTTGGGGGAACAGAACGATATATATTATAAAGCGTACAGAGGGAAAGAATAGCAAAGAAATATTACACTCTCAGTTAAACACATGAAATGTACAGTGGAAGCTATGGCTTAACACTCCGTAAGGTCAGTGCGATTCAAAATGCCTTGACAAAGATCAAATTCACCGTCTGAAAACTCAGAATCTGAAGTCTGGCCAGAGATACCACTGTCATAAATCGGAACTTCAACATTGTTCAGTATGGGTTCAGATTGATACAGCAGTATATCTGCTTCTGTGCAGTTAGAATTCTTGTTGAAAATGACACAGATTCTGACAGGAATTCCCAGGCTTTAAAGGCCAGTCAGACTGGAGTTGGTCATCTGTGACGTCACCTACTGAGCTGCAAAGGGCGGCCGGCTGGAGATCAACTAGGGCAGTAAATCTATTGTTTTGGTGGATTTAAAGTCATTAATACGTTTCTCAGAAGCCCTCCTGTTAAAGTGCTGCTTGAACAGATCATAACAGATTTATAATTAGAACCACTAGCTAAATCTGGACACTAATCCTTTAACAGTGTAGAAATCATATATTTGACTTCATTTGAATTCTTCAACAAATGATATTAGATCCTTTGCAGTACACTGTCTACAGTATACTTTAGTGAAGTGAGAATGAGAAAATTTCCTCCATTCAGTCACTGCTCATAAAAAAGGCGATCTGAACTAATTTTATTATGTACAAAAATTTCCCTAGATATAATTATCATAATATCTTTTTTTATTGAAGGTAGCTCGGTCAGTTTACAATGAAACAGATCTTCCCCGAGGTCTTCACAGAAAAAACAAATATATATATGACACATGTACTTCAGAGTTCAATCAAAAAATACATCAATATACATGTATATATAAAACAAGATAAAGCACCATATAGTTTGAAAAATGAAGTTACATACATTCATACATACAAAAAGCAACAACACAATCAATAGTGCTGTCCCCACAACTATCCTAACTAGCAGGAGAAGTAAGGTAGTGGGAGACGGCCCATTACTGACCCCACCTGTTGGCTGGAACCCCCTACACACATGTACAGAGATACAAACCAAGTGAATGGGAGTGGTCTCATCTATATCTCTCTTTATTGCCAACCTACAAACTCATACCTGAAAAGCTCCCCTCTGATTGGTCGGTCGTTTCACAGGCATCATGACAACTTGTAGTGTGTCTACTGATTCATGCATTCCGATTGGCTGAATGCTTGAAAGATGCAGGATGACCTCCCCTGCAAAGTCGTCGGTGCCGATGTGATCGTGGTCCATGACGGACAGCAACATGACAGCCCCCTTAACGGTCAGGTGATCCTTGGGGATGTTTGTGCTGAAGAGGAATATGGTAAAATGAATCTCGTTCAAACATACTCTCCTCACCCAGAGGCCCCTAGCCTTCTGTCTACTACATGTGCCTCTTCTAAAAGAGCTCACAAATCCAAGCCATTGGAATGACCAATGACCACTGGAAATAATCGTAATATTGTAAACCATATCAGGTTGCTGTGGCAGAGTTATTGTGAAGGGAGGAAGCAACCGGAAGGTGAATATGAGCCAAATTTTACCAAATTCATTGATGGAGATTTGGTTTTAAGTATCAAGCCTATTTATGGTTCACTTGTAAGCGATCCGCAACATCAGGTATTGCTGAAGTTGTTTGTATTTCGTCGGAAATGCCAGATTCAGTAGTCAAAACCCAGTCCCTGTGTAAGTTATGTGACACACCTTTACTTCCACCAATGAAAATTTCTACTTGTTTACAAAGGTATTTTTCTCCAACAGAGCACTCGTTGGTCATTAAATATGGATTACGCCACTTTTCACTCTGATTAGAAAACCTTGTGTGTTTTGACAGACTATAGAATCAACAAATTCAAATGGTCTGTCATAGAGAGGGTAGAACCGTACCACAATCCTGCAGCAAATGGCCAGTATACTTACAACTGAAACGTGGTGTTGAACACTGGGTTAAGGGTTTTCTCCTCAACCTTCGTTTTTTGTGTGGGATGATGACCGAACATGGCAGCAGGTTGCAAGCTGACCTCTACATAGGGGTCACTGAGTCCACTGGGGTCAAGGCCAGGCAGGTCACTGGCACGGATTACTGAGGAGGAAGAGGAGGAGGTCAGAATCAGTGTTGATCATCTTTCCCTGATATGTATACATGGACTATATCTCACCTAAAGCTTGATATGTAAACACGGGCATAATTAATCAAACTTTACAAACAATTCATAAGTGGCCCGACAAAGTGGATGAATGAAGCACAATGTGTCACAGAATGAAGCACAATGTGTCACAGAATCTGAAGCACAATGTGTCACAGAATCTGAAGCACAACGTGTCACGGAATCTGAAGCACAATGTGTCACAGAATCAAGCACAATGTGTCACTGAATCAAGCACAATGTGGCATTGAATCAAGCACAGTATGTCACAGAATCTGAAGCACAATGTTTCACAGAATCTGAAGCACAATGTGTCACAGAATCTGAAGCACAATGTGTCACAGAATCTGAAGCACAATGTGTCACAGAATCTGAAGCACAATGTGTCACTGAATCAAGCACAATGTGTCACAGAATCAAGCACAGTGTCACAGAATCAAGCACAATGTGTCACTGAATCAAGCATAATGTGTCATTGAATCAAGCACAATGTGTCACTGAATCAAGCACAATGTGTCACAGAATCAAGCACAGTGTGTCACTGAATCAAGCACAATGTGTCACAGAATCAAGCACAATGTGTCACAGAATCAAGCACAGTGTTTCACAGAATCAAGGACAATATGTCACAGAATCAAGCACAGTGTGTCACAGAATCAAGCACAATGTGTCAATGAATCAAGCTCAATGTGTCACAGAATCAAGCACAGTATGTCACAGAATCAAGCACAGTGTGTCACAGAATCAAGCACAATGTGTCACAGAATCAAGCACAATGTGTCACAGAATCAAGCACAGTGTTTCACAGAATCAAGGACAATGTGTCACAGAATCAAGCACAGTGTCACAGAATCAAGCACAATGTGTCACTGAATCAAGCATAATGTGTCATTGAATCAAGCACAATGTGTCATTGAATCAAGCACAGTGTGTCACAGAATCAAGCACAATGTGTCACTGAATTAAGCACAATGTGTCACAGAATCCGAAGCACAATATGTCACAGAATCAAGCACAATGTGCCACAGAATCAAGGACAATGTGTCACAGAATCAACCACAGTGTGTCACAGAATCAAACACAATATGTCACTGAATTAAGCACAATGTATCACAGAATCCGAAGTACAATATTTCACTTAAAAATGCAAAAAATGAATGTATGAAATCACACATTCCATAAGAAAAATTACGGAGTATGCATATAAAAATGTTACTTTGAAGTCACTGATGGATTCAAATATTTGGCCTAATTTAGCTTCCCATGCTAATTAAGAATAGTAGTGCTGACTTGTAAACTGACCCTAAAATAATAAATAAAATTTTAAAATTAACATCTTTACTCGTCTAGACACAATCACACTTCTACAACATGCATTTCACCTTGGCATAGATTTATCAATATATGTCAATATTATGAAGAAATTAAGTTCTTTGTGATTCATCTGGATCTGTGCCTGACTTCAATGTCTCATGCCTCTATTTTTCTTTCTCATTTACATTTATACTACAGTGTATTTGTGAAGTCTAGGTGGAGGTGATACAACAGATAACTGCATCAAATCATGATGCAACGAAAGATAAAAGACTTCACAGTCAACATATAACTTTTATGGTTCAATGTATGTCGATTCAATAGAAAAATATGAGACTGTCATAAGTTTTTTCCTAAAAATACTCATCAGTATTAAAGTTTTGTACGTATCATGACAAAATTGTATACATGATGTCCAGCTGATGGCAATTTAATAATTACATGAGGCATACAATAATGACATCAAACTGAAATGATACCTTGGACAAAGATGGTAACTTTTCCTCTTGTTTCCTCCATGAAGGCTGTTTTCAACGCCAGATGACCGTAGTAATCTACTGGTGTGCCCTGCAAGTGAATACACATAAAAATCTTGGAAACTTTTACTTTGATTTACAAGTATGTTATTGTGTATGCGAATAGTCTTCTATTTTGTAACCGTGAACATGTTTAATGTGGCTCAAGGCAAGCAACTAAACCACGGTACTTCAACTATATTGTAGCATTCAAAACAGTTGCAATACTAAGTGTGACTATCAGGTCAAGCCATGTCATGTCCACAAAGCCCTTCCTGTCAAAAGTCAACAGTTAAACACTCAACACAATTCCAAAATTTTGATACTACAAGCTGAAATTTTCACACACGTCTTTGTTTTAAGGTAAATTTATGAGGTGGTAAAAATTTTCATTTCTAGGGTTCAAAAATAAGCGTTGAAATCATATTTCAAATTTTTACTTAAGCCAGATAAAGTTTTGCGCCATTTTGACATCTAATGTTACATAAAGTTAGCCCTGTCATAGAAAATAATAATCAGGATTACTCTCCTGAAAACTTTACATGCAATCTCATTGGCTAATTCAGATTTATTTATTTATTGATGTCATTTTATGCCATACTCCAGAATATTTCACTTATACAGTGCACGACGGCAGCCAGCATAATGGTTGAAGGAAACCGAGAGAAAATCGGGGAGCCCGGGAAAAGACCAGGATCATTCATGCCATCGCAGATTTCTGACAGACCTTTATGTACTTCCCGCGGCCAGGGGGCTAATTAATTCTCAGTCATATGTTTCAGTAATTACTGAGTTCACCCAAATTCTGACTGATTTTGAGAAGTCTGATTAATTTATTGTCAGAAAAGCTTAAGTGTTGGCATCAAATGTTATCATTCTAAGGCCCAAATGGGTTTCGGAAAGTGCAGTTTTACAGCCCAAATCTGGCAATAATCTTCAACCATGTCAAACCATGGACACCCGAAACTCTCTCCACACCCCACCTATTTATTTTTTTTTTCTCCTGTTATTTCCTTCTGTTTGATCGAGTGCTATAAGAGAGACTGAAGGTAAGCAAATACCATGTTGTCAGCCATGTCCTTGTAGTATTGTAGAATGAGGTCTTCCGAACTCATACAGTTGAGCTCTAACCGGGTCCTCAGTGTGTCGCAGACAAATGTGTTAACCTTCTCTTCATCCACACCGCCGCGCACAAAATACATGGACAGAGAACGCAGGTGCTAGAGGAAAACAATACAATGACGGCATGGTTGATTTAATTGTTCCCTTTCATGTATACAATGATAGCCACAGGTTTGGTGAGCTAGTAACTTCCTCTCATGCCACTTACACAGACGTGTGTGCCCAACACTGATGGAACATCAGCTGTCTTTACAAATGTTGGACTACACAAATAGCCATAAGATTTGGTGAGCTAGTAACTTCCTCTCATGCCACTTACAGAGACGTGTGCGCCCAACACTGATGGAACATCTCTTGTCTGGAATGTTGGACTACGCAAATGGCCACACAAACCTCATCAACCACTTGTTGTCATTATATAGTTTAAGTCATCAAGGACAGTAAGAGCACGGCAATCAACTAATAAAGATAATAAATGGGTAGCCTTTTACCAAAGATATATCACTAATTAAATAGGAATAGACCGATATTCAGTGTGTCACAGACCCTGTTCTAATTTTTGGGACACCTGATCGGCTCTTTTTAGCCTGTATACATGTAATTGTAGCGGGAAGATTTAGTTTCTTTTCACACAGTTAGTCCATCTAATGAACAACATATTCATATCTTTACTTTTCCAACAAAAAACAAAAAAAAATCAAACTGGGTGAGAAATGTAATTTTTTGCTTTCAACACTACTAATATCTATCTTAAAAATATCTATCCTAAAAAATTAGGGTAAGATATTTAACTCCAGCGGTCTACAAAACTCACCCGTCTCATGGTGATGTAATACTCCGCTGGTCTCTGAAAACAGGAAAATGACCATCAGGTATCAATACCACTGTCTGTGTACATCTTATAATTATACAAAACCATCAGTATATAAAACCATATGCCATCAATATCATGAAAGGATCATCTTTATAGATACCCTATTTCTTCTCACTTTTGGGACACCTGGTCTGCTCTTTTTAGCCAGCATACATACAATTGTAGCAGGAATATTGAGTTTCTTTTTTCTCACATGGTTAGACCATCTAATGAACAACATACTCAGATCTTTACTTTTCCAAAAAGCTGGGAAGGAAATATAAAATCTGTTTTCAACACTACTAATTTCTGTCCCAAAAATTAAACGAATTAGGGTATTAACAGATGAATGTAGTAGCCAAATTTAACATAAAGATATCCAGAATCTTGCAATAAGTTTATACTTGTATTGTAGATAAAAAAAAACCATACAATAATGCAGCACGATGTTAATCCCACTAAAAACCCAAAAATGGAATAAAAATGAAATTGAAATTTCATCTTTTTATTGTGCCTGATCTGAATGTTTTATATCGTTTTCCTATTTTACAAGAATTTTCAATCACATAAATATGTCTTCATTAAGACCAATTGCTGGGACAGTCAACATTTCCCGCAAATTAGATGATTTTTCAGCTGTATTTTTTATACCCTTGTCCGGCACTGAAGAGATTTATTCGCTTAAAATGGTGTTGCCTTATCAAAGTAATTAAATTAAAGCCTGTTTCAAGGCCTTGAATCACTTTCATTTTCCAGAAGTTTTCCAGTTTTCCATTGTCAGGATAACAATTAACTCACCCCAATCATGAGCTGCTCATCAAAACAGGTAAGCACGGTGTGCCACAGGTGTTCAATGAATATAGGATAGATGGTGTTCACGAGCCGATCAAACAGGGTCTTAGTGTTGGTAGACAGGTAGTGCATCAAGGCATCAATGGACTGAAACACACACAGTATATTAAACATTCTGCAACTCTTGGCTTCACTTTACGCACCAAATGAAATGACTTTTACATCAACTAGAATGTTGTCTTTTTATTTATAACACCTGAAAGTAAACTTGTACTTCAAGGTAGGTTTGTTTCAAAGCATGTGTTGTTTCATTTAAAGTTACCAGTACTCTAATTCCTCAACCTTTTTGAATATTAAAGAGAAGCTTTCAGAGCAGTTTCTCCATACCTTTAATATGATTTTGGAGACAAAACTACACTGGTTGGATTGGCCATTTTCAGGGCTTCACAAAAATTATCATTTTATCAGTCTACAAATAATAATGCCTTAAGAATATGCTTAAAAAACACCTTTTTTTTGTTTTCAATACAAAAAGGTTGAAGAACTACAGTACTCAATTTGCCTGATTCTCAGTTCTTTGGTGTTCATAGATAGGTGCTTTGAGGTATGTTTAGAGGTTAAGATGATATCCAAATGGAAATACGAATTTTTCAGCACAAAAAGGAATATTCTATGACCTTTATTTGCTACTAGAAGTGACATTTGGAGAGGGGGAGGGGAGGCTTTTAGGCCAAACAGGAAAACTAAACACCAAGTATAATTCTCACCGACAGTTTTTCAGGTTCAAGGCGCGTGAACTGCTGCATGTAGCGCTGTATCTCCAGCCTCATTCTGCCTGTAATCTTGTCAACCAGAATGAGGCTCTTCATCAGCATGTCACCGTGGGCGGTCTTGGTGAGGCGGCGCAGCGTCATCAGTGACTGCTGTCCCACCTTGTCGCTGCCGTGGCGCATGGACACCCCCTCCACAACGGCCTGCCACTCCAGCAGGCTGGGAAGCTCATTCAGATACTGACGTACATGCTCTATGTTGTTCAGTGTGATGCACAGCTGAAATAGTGAATCACACAATGAGTCATTGAATAAACAGACAAATGTATGAAATAATGAATGAGTGAATAATCGCATCAAAAGATGAATGTGTAAATAAATGAATGACAGAATCAACAGACAAATGTATGGATTAATGAATGAATGAATACTTCAATAGACAGATGAAAGTATAAATTAAAGAATGAATGAATAATTGAAACTACAGATGAATGTATGAATTAACTGAATAATCAAATCAATTAATTACTGAATATGGTTAATAAATGCACATGAGTAATAAGATGTTTTCAATAGGATTCAATATGTTTGTGAAAATCAAGCAATAGATCACTTAATATTTTGTTAATTCTTTGTTTATTTATGTTGGGTTTAATGCAACATACATGTATGTAGTTAAAAATATTAATGACAGACATTCCAATTTTCTCAGCACAGTGCTTAAAACTTTTCGCAAAGCAAATCGGATTATTTCAGAAAAGAATGGTAACAAATGTTACAAGAGAAAGCAAACATTGTTAAAGTCACGAAATTCTACTTAGAAAAAGTCATCAAAATGAGTCAAAGAACAAACCATTTGTGAAGCAAACATTGTTAAGGTCAACATTTATTTTATTTATTTGATTGGTGTTTTACCCCGTACTCAAGAATATTTCACTTATACGACGGCGGCCAGCATTATGGTGGGAGGAAACCGAGCAGAGCCTGGGGGGGAAACCCACGACCATCCGCAGGTTGCTGCAGACCTTCCCACTTACGGCCGGAGAGGAAGCCAGTGTGAGCTGGACTTGAACTCACAGCGACCACATTGGTGAGAGACTCCTAGGTCATTACGCTGCGCTAGCGCGCTAACCAACTGAGCCAAGGAGGCCCCATTAAATTCAAGAAATTCTACTTTGAAGAATTCATGAAGCTTAGCCAGAGAACAAAGTATAGTTTACATAGACTGTTATGAGAACTGGATGAAGTTTCTGATCTACTTACGCTGTCTGTGACATCAAACTGTCCTTCGCAATTGTCATAGTAACAGTTTCTCTCCAGGACAGTATTCTGTATTTTGTCGGCGTAGAGACGGGCACTGTCACAAATCAGCTGAAACAAAGATCAACACCACATTTATTTGGCAAGGATACAACATTTTACAACTGGTTTTTGGGCTGGACATATTTATTTATTTTGATTGGTGTTTTACGCTGTTCTCAAGAATATTTCACTTATATGGCGGCGGCCAGCATTATGGCGGGAGAAAACCGGGAAGAGCCCGAGGGAAACCCACAACCATGTGCAGATTGCCGACAGACCTTCCCACTCACGGTCGGAGATTAAGCCAGCATGAGCTGGACTTACAGTGACCGTGTTGGTGAGAGGCTCCTGCTTCATTACGCTGTGGTGCTGGACATAAAATTTGTAAATGCCCCAACTCTAACTGTTAGTACGGGCAGCATTAGTCATCCATTCTAGGGACATATGCCAATATTAGGTGCCCTATCGGGTTTTCTCGGCCAGACAGACCATGTGACTTGGTTTGCAGTCTATGACCCATTATTACAGATTTCGTGGGATAATGTGTGAAAAGCCAATAGTGCACCTAGCTCATGTATGCGTAGTCTTATGTTTGTTGTACACAAGAGATCTTTCACAGTTACCCATGTATATAGCACGAAAATGTGTACACCACACAGCATACACCTGGGAAGCTTCATCAGCAATATGACAATGGTGTCCCAAGGGCAGCCATAACACTGTCATTGTATGTGGGCAAGATTCTTCAGTATGACATTAAGCAAGCCATCAATCAATCAATCAATCGATATTTGGACAATGCTGCTTTCTTGCACAAGGACATTTCAACTGTTAAGCATAATTATTATACCTCATAGGGTAATTCTCTGTTTTCATTGGTCGAGAGGCGGTCACATGATATTTCACAAAAGATGATGTACAACGATCGCTTATGCGCCAAGGAATCCACAGCAGTTATCTTACTTTAAGAGCTCTCTGGTGTGTTAGGTCAGGCATAAATATGACCAATTTGTGGACAGGGCCTCATGCACATTAGTGCTACTTACATCTGTGAGTTTAGTGACGCCCATCAATACACAGTCAGCATCATGAAACTTTATTTCTCGCCACTCCTCTGTTATCTGAAAAAGCCCCAGTAAACACGATTACTCCCTGTATTTCGCTTCACTTTTAGCATTTTTCAAATGTCGCATTTTGCTTGATTCTGAATGCATAATTCATCCATCTGATTGGGTCACTTAAGAGGGGTTATTTGAGGGTGAAGTTTGATTGATTTCTGATCAGAAAATGTTGGCATATGAAATATTGTTACATGTCCTTTGTGTGCTTCTGAATGCACATTTTTACATACAGTCAAACCTTACATGAAATACAGTATCTAAATTTTGGTTACATACAGTCAAACCTTGCCTCCAAAATTAAATTCTGCTAAAAGTTAAAAAAAAGAGAAAGAACTTTAAGAATCTTAAAAATTCCTAAACTTGGATAATCTTGTCTGAGATTTGTGGTACTAACAATTCAACTTAGCTCTATCCGCTGTTTACTTTCATTGCACATGTCCTTATACAAGCGCACGTTACAAATCTTCAATTGTTTCGATCTCTGAAGTACTGTTCTCAGTATACTTCATGCATACAATTACCATGCATAAAACCATAAAAATGATTTGTTTACTTCATTAAAGATGCAAGCTTCATAAAGCTGTGCAAATTATTTCTCAACACCCCCACTGTTCTTTCAGAATGTTTAAAATATTGGCAGCAAGTGGTGGTTGAAAAGGCTGAAGAATTAGGGTATTAACAATTGTATAAGTAAATATGTGAAATACACCTATACTTCAGAATCAGAATTCAAGTTTCCATGGGGTAAATGTAATTCCTGTTGTTACCTTTGAGAAGCAAGAGAGCACATCTACTGAACTGTTAGAGTATTTCACCAGCGTTGTCACCAGCACCATCTGAAACAAAAAACAGAATTCAAACAACTGTCAAAAACAAGAGCAAGAAAACAAAAATGAAATGAATAACAACTATGTGAAACAACCCTCTAATTCTTAGCAAGTACAGGCATGTAGTTTTGTAGAAAAATAAAGTGGACACAGTGCTGCAACTATTCATCGACCAACTAACACGTTTTGATAAATACAAATATACCATAGCATGTGGCTGTATGGGTTATCCCCCCTTAGTCTGCTTATAAGGATAATGGATTATCTCCCTTGACACTGAGGCGACAAGGTGAGCCTGGTGATTTCAAACGCCTTATTAAGACACATAAACACGTAACAGTATCACAATATGTTGATGATTTATAGGATAACCCTCATAAACTGAGGTAAAATGTTGTGAAAACATAAAATAAAACACAGCATATGCGAGTTGTGTTTTTCATACTTTCTGACTTGCTGTAGATACACTGTATACTCACATCCTTGTCAATCTCCAAGGCTTTTTCCAGCCTTCGTGAACACTCCAGTTTGAATGTCTGCAGCCAGAACACCAGAGATTCCTGGAACCAACTCTGGTACTTAGAGATCGTCAGTTTAAATATTTCCCTGAAAACAAAACACAGCAAATTATTACACACAGAGGAAGGACCAATTCATATATACATGTAAGAGTAAACTTATTTACAAACCAAATTTCAAATAACATATATCTAAAAAAAACTGGAAAAAATAAAATAACAAAACTTTCTTCTTTACACAACTCAGATTGACATGATTGGTGCATACCTATAAGTGATGTGCTCCTTTGCCGTGTGGTACATCTTCCTGAGGGCGAAGTACAGTGTGAGTGACAGCTGGCTGCTGGAGATGATGTTTTCATAATACTTGTGATATCTGATCTGGTACTTATCCATCTGCTGCATCAGATCCCTAGCCTTCCTGGATACCTGTGGTCAAAACAAGTGTTGTTTATGGGCAAGCCAATGCCAAAAAAATATAACTGAAAATCCACCTTTTTATTTTGTTTCATCTTAGTATTCAATATGATTTTCCCACATTTTTACACTTTTAGATCACATAATTATGTCTTTAACATGAACAACTACCAGAGCAGTCCAAATAAGATAACTTTTCAATTTTATTTTTACATATAGGATTCTTTTTCACGAAAAGAATGAAAAACTTTGCTTTGCTTGAAAAACAAAAATTTGAATCATTGTGGCCTTATGAGAAAACTATGCACTAACTGCAGTGGTTTCATATTTAAACAACCAATACAGTGCATAGTTAGCTGCTCAGTAAGCTTTACTTGTCACATATAATTTACGTTGGCAAGACAACTTTTACGTGTTCCCAATAAAAACCCTTTAAAGGATCTAAATGTAAGCTTCTCAACCAAATTTCACACTTTTATCTTAAAGAGATAAATCAATGTCCAAACATTTCTTTCCTAAAGGCAAGTTTATAGGTTAAAGGTTTACTAAATTGTAAAACAATTAGACTGTATTAAACCAGTTTCAGAGGATACAAATGAATGATTATACGGTTTAAATCAACATTTGCAATATTTCAGCCATATTGTAGTGATTCAAAGCATACATGTAACAGGGAAACAAAATGTTTGGCATCATGTCAGGCAGGAAACTCGATGTCACATCTTGATTCAGTGTTAAACATAATGAACATTATCACACAACACCTGCAAAATATTGAAGTTTTATACAGGTAAAAACCAACATGCTAACAACTGACTAGTTGTGTACGGTACCTTGCTCTCCAGAGCAAATGAGATAAGCCTGTAGTACTGGATGTCGAGTCGCAAGAAGAACTGACGGATCATCTCAATGGGCTGCATGTGTGAGGTGGCCTGGCTGACTACGTCGAGAAAGGTCGTGACCTCCGGGATAACCGTGTCCTTGACCGTTTCGTCGATTGTGATTTGACCGAGCTGCTCCAGGATCCAAATGGCCGCATCCGTCTGTCATTAGAACCAAAACAAACAAAATCAAAATTTCAATAATTTTCCAAAACAAAGTAAAATTCACTGTACAGAGGAATTTTCTAATAAAACATCTCTTGAAGAGATCACGAGAAGTTGTTGTTATTTCACGAAGTATATTTCACTTGATTCACTTTTGAGTGGTGTAAAGTTTTCTTCACCAGTCCCCGTAAAGCATGAAGTTCCCTCTCTTGTATTTCACCCATAATGTCATGTTCCCTCACCTGTATTTTACCCATAATGTCATGTTCCCTCACCTGTATTTCACCCATAATGTCATGTTCCCTCACCTGTATTTTACCCATAATGTTATGTTCCCTCACCTGTATTTTATCCATAACGTCATGTTCCCTCACCTGTATTTCACCCATAATGTCATGTTCCCTCACCTGTATTTTACCCATAACCTCATGTTCCCTCACCTGTATTTTACCCATAACCTCATGTTCCCTCACCTGTATTTTACCGTCAATGTGTATTGTTCCTCACCTGTATTTTACCCATAACCTCATGTTCCCTCACCTGTATTTTACCCATAATGTTATGTTCCCTCACCTGTATTTTACCGTCAATGTGTATTGTTCCTCACCTGTATTTTACCCATAACCTCATGTTCCCTCACCTGTATTTTACTCATAATGTTATGTTCCCTGACCTGTATTTTATCCATAACGTCATGTTCCCTGACCTGTATTTCACCCATAATGTCATGTTCCCTGACCTGTATTTTACCCATAACCTCATGTTCCCCCACCTGTATTTTACCGTCAATGTGTATTGTTCCTCACCTGTATTTTACCTACAACGACAGCTGTCAGCTCCTTCAGTGGGAATGATTTTTTATCCCACAGGTCAAAATCAGAAAGCTGGATTAAAACACTGAAAGAGACCAATCACAAAATACAATAATTCAAAGTCTGTTGCTAGACATTCCAATCACAGTTAATTTACAAGTGTACATATTCAAGAGTGGCAACCATAAGACATGGTTTCTCACACAAATTTCAGGCTCAGAGATGTACACATACAGCCTTCAGTTAAGCAATTTCACTAATCAGTTTCACTCATCAGTTTCACTGATCAATTCCACTGATCAATTCCACTAATCAGTTTCACGAGTCAGTTCCACTAATCAATTTCACTAATCAACTCAAATGATGAATTCCACTAAGCAGTTTCATGAATCAGTTCCACTGATCAATTCTACTAATCAGTCTAACAAATCAATTCCACTAATCAATTCCACTAATCAGTTTCATATATCAATTCCAATGATCAACTCCACTAATCAGTTTCACAAATCAGCTCTACTGATCAATTCCACTAATCGGTTTCACAAATCAATTTCACTATTCAGTTTCACTAATCAATTCCTCTTATCAGTTTCACAAATCAGTTCCACTAATCAATTTCACTAATCGGTTTCACTAATCGCTACATAGCATATTATTAACCTACCCAATTTTGTTTTTGAGTACATTCACAGACTCCACATTTGGTGGGAAAAGATCCGGAATCTCAAGGTTGCTCATTGTGGCATTGAAATATTTGCCAGCAGTCATTCTGAACATGGCAATCTGTAATGTGAAACATAGAAAATTTAAGTACAATATACATGTATGTGTGTACTTTTATTATGAAAAGTCATGCAGCAGAAGTCATTATGGCTGTAGTCACAGTATAGACATTAAAGCCTATTCTGTTATTACACAGCAAA
This sequence comes from Liolophura sinensis, assembly GCF_032854445.1. Lineage (NCBI taxonomy): Eukaryota > Metazoa > Mollusca > Polyplacophora > Chitonida > Chitonidae > Liolophura > Liolophura sinensis. Next base: position 29,460,181 of record NC_088304.1, on the reverse strand, counting down.
TATTTTGCAAACAAACAAGATATTTGAGATCAAAGTTGTGCACTAAAGAGCTAGTTTGGGTTAGATGGGTTTATATTTCCTTAATAGGATTGTGAAGTGAAAACCTTAAACCATGTACTTACATTGTGATAACTCCCTCCAAGCAGAAATTTTTGCGGGTAAAACTATGCTTTTAAGCCCAGACAAATCTTTATAAAATATCAAATACATGTAAGAAAGAGAGGATCAAAAACACACATGTTTATCTAACATTGACTGAACTGTAATGAAAATCTAGTCTCACCTCATTGTCAGTGAGCGGCATCTTGGCCGACACCTCTGTGAGTCCAACCTGCATGGTGATCCAAGCCATCTGTACAGCTTCTAACGACTTCTGCAGAGCCACTTTGGACAGGTGACAACTCTCGTGTCCCACAGACCACTGCAGGATGACCACAAGGTGACTACACAAAATACAAATACAACATAGGTAAATGTTCTGCGGGGCCACTTTAGACAGGTGACAACTCTCGTGTCCCACAGACCACTGCAGGATGACCACAAGGTGACTACACAAAATACAAATACAACATAGGTAAATGTTCTGTGGGGCCACTTTAGACAGGTGACAACTCTCGTGTCCCACAGACCACTGCAGGATGACCACAAGGTGACTACGCAAAATACAAATACAACACAGGTAAATGTTCTGCGGGGCCACTTTAGACAGGTGACAACTCTCGTGTCCCACAGACCACTGCAGGATGACCACAAGGTGACTACGCAAAATACAAATACAACACAAGTAAATGTTCTGTGGGGCCACTTTAGACAGGTGACAACTCTCGTGTCCCACAGACCACTGCAGGATGAACACAAGGTGACTACGCAAAATACAAATACAACACAGGTAAATGTTCCGCGGGGCCACTTTAGACAGGTGACAACTCTCGTGTCCCACAGACCACTGCAGGATGACCACAAGGTGACTACACAAAATACAAATACAACATAGGTAAATGTTCTGTGGGGCCACTTTAGACAGGTGACAACTCTCGTGTCCCACAGACCACTGCAGGATGACCACAAGGTGACTACGCAAAATACAAATACAACACAGGTAAATGTTCTGTGGGGCCACTTTAGACAGGTGACAACTCTCGTGTCCCACAGACCACTGCAGGATGACCACAAGGTAACTACACAAAATACAAATACAACACAGGTGAATGTTCTGTGGGGCCACTTTAGACAGGTGACAACTCTCGTGTCCCACAGACCACTGCAGGATGACCACAAGGTGACTACACAAAATACAAATACAACACAGGTAAATGTTCTGTGGGGCCACTTTAGACAGGTGACAACTCTCGTGTCCCACAGACCACTGCAGGATGACCACAAGGTGACTACGCAAAATACAAATACAACACAGGTAAATGTTCTGCGGGGCCACTTTAGACAGGTGACATAATTAAGAGTGAAATATGCAGAGTACTGGATTACCTCAATTTGGACACATTAAGCTTTGGATGTTTTGGGTAATTTTTGGTCTTAATTTGGGCATATCCAAAATCATGGACGTCATTACATGAATCATGTGGGTCTTTAACTCATCACGTTGGGGAGATGAAATGAACATCTTTCATTTCAATATTCAATGCAGTGAAAACATATCAAAAACCCTGAAACATACATGTTTATGGGTTAAATGTGGAGACAGCTGGTTTATTTATTTACTCAAGAATTTAATCATATCCTGGCAGTCAGTTTCATTTGTGTCTTCTGTGAGTGGAACCAACTGACGTACTTTACCACGATATTGCTGGAAGACAAGCGATCTCTAACACATGTTAGACCGTGCACATGGATACCAGAGCATCCTCCACTGCTTATTGTCACCCACGCCACAGAAACAGTAAGAGAAGGTTAATCTACAAATTCCCACCCAAGGTCAGGTTTGAACCTGCTCCCGCTGTGTCCCATCAATAGAAAAGCAAGCACCTTTAATGACACATGAGCATAATGACACCATGCTCCAGATTGTGATGTTTGTAGAGGAATATCGTGCAACCCAAACAGGCAGAACACACTTGAAATGCTCTGGCTTTTCTGCATTGATAACATAACACTGTAGGATCTAGTTAAAACATCACAATACACTGGTAAATCGGTCCAAAATGAGCAAAATCTCTCTATGGACCTACATATTTGCATGTTCATGTACTTACAGCATTGCCTGTGAGAGTTTGCTGATGTTGGAGGACACTGCAAACAGATCCATGATTCTGCGCTTCTGCGTGCTGAGCGACCCGTCAATCTGCTCCGTGCTGACAGCTGCGGACTGGTGCATTATGCGTTGCACCTTGACGGAATGGCGTAACATGTGCTGGAGGGCGTGGAAGTAACTGTCCGTGGCAGAGTAACCACTGCCTGATGGGGCAGAACTGTCCACGCTGTCTACATGATCAATCTGCAGAGGGACACAGATAGATATTTAAAGGTTACTCCAGTTCCAGAGAAATAAACCAGGTGTAAACATTCCAAAATCATATTAACAATTAATTTAAAAGACCATTATTTAAAAAAAAAAGAAAAGAAATAATTTAACCATAGTTATTTCAGAAGACCTAAGGGTCACTCTATAAATCCACTTTTACTCTGGAATTCTTACACTGACTGAGTACTCCACCATCAGCACCCACAGATTCCACTTTATCCCCCAACACTTCATCCCCAGACACCACAATTACCAGGGCACCTGACCTACCTGAACCTCCCTCGGGGAAATGGATAGTTTTATTTTAATCTGACCAGCTGGTTTGAGTCTGCCGGTCACTTTACACTTGTCTGTTAAGTCAAACCACTGTTCTGCACCATTGCACGGAATATCCTACAAACAGAATCATGGAAAGTCCTTCAAACAGAATTATGGAATATACTACAAACAGAATCGCTGAATGTCCAACCAACAGAATCATGGAATGTCCTACAAACAGAAATATGGAATATACTACAAACAGAATTGCTGAATGTCCAACCAACAGAATCATGGAATGTCCTTCAAACAGAATCATGGAATGTCCTACAAACAGAATCACGGAATATCCTTCAAACAGAATCATGGAATGTCCTTCAAACAGAAATATGGAATATACTACAAACAGAATCACGGAATATCCTTCAAACAGAATCATGGAATGTCCTACAAACAGAAATATGGAATATACTACAAACAGAATCGCTGAATGTCCAACCAACAGAATCATGGAATGTCCTTCAAACAGAAATATGGAATATACTACAAACAGAATCGCTGAATGTCCAACCAACAGAATCATGGAATGTCCTTCAAACAGAAATATGGAATATACTACAAACAGAATCGCTGAATGTCCAACCAACAGAATCATGGAATGTCCTTCAAACAGAAATATGGAATATACTACAAACAGAATCGCTGAATGTCCAACCAACAGAATCATGGAATGTCCTTCAAACAGAAATATGGAATATACTACAAACAGAATCGCTGAATGTCCAACCAACAGAATCATGGAATGTCCTTCAAACAGAAATATGGAATATACTACAAACAGAATCGCTGAATGTCCAACCAACAGAATCATGGAATGTCCTTCAAACAGAAATATGGAATATACTACAAACAGAATCGCTGAATGTCCAACCAACAGAATCATGGAATGTCCTTCAAACAGAAATATGGAATATACTACAAACAGAATCGCTGAATGTCCAACCAACAGAATTATGGAATGTGCTTCAAACAGAAATATGGAATATACTACAAACAGAATCGCTGAATGTCCAACCAACAGAATCATGGAATGTCCTAGAAACAGAATCACTAAATATCCTGCAAACAGAATCACTAAATGTCCTACCAACAGAATCACTGAATATCCTACAAACAGAAATATGGAACATCCTACAAACAGAATCACTGAATGTCCTACAAACAGGATCACTGAATATCCTACAAACAGAATTATGAAATGTCTTACAAACAGAATCTCAGAACGTCCTACATGTATAAACAGAATGTCCCACAAACAGAATCACAGAATGTCCCATGAATCACATATCATACATACCTCTACTGTATTTATCAACAGCAATTAGAATATCCTTGCTACTGCTCAGGCTGGGTAGTAACTAGCTTTATTATTTTGATAAACAGTTGAATTTTGATAAAAGTTGATAACCAGTGGTTTTCTAAACACCACCTGGAACAACTGGCTAATTTGAGCTTTCAAATTCTGAAAAAGTCAACAACAACTACCAAATTAGGTTATAAGCAGATACATGTAACATTGTAAATCCCGGCTTACCTTGAGAGGTATGACACACATGCCAAGGTAATCTTGTCCCGTCTTACCATGCTCCACACTGTGACGGATGTAGCGGAATATCCTGCAACCCAAACAGGCAAAACACACCTGTATAATCTAGCTTTTCTGCATCGATAACATAACACTGTTTGATCTAATTAAAACATCACAACACCTTGGCAAACAGGTCTTCGATCAGTGTGGCACAGCAGGCTTGAATCCAGCTCTTCCTGCTAGGATTCCTCATTAAACAACAACAACGGCGACAAAAAAAGCAACACTAAACCATCTACTGTTTTCTCATAGGTATATATGCCAGGGGCTAACAAAAAGAGGTACATACATTTAAGTTTGAGCTGTAAAGTTCTCAATATATTGTACAGCTGTACATGTAGCATTGTCCATATGTGTGTGTGCAAATGGCCATTAGTAAATTAATAAATTATACCAAGAAACAGGACCTGTAAAAACAAATATTTAAGTGTACATAAAGCCAAATAAATGCTGAAATGAAAGCCATCAGAATTTCTTTTTCTGCACTAGGAATTATTTTCAAAATGTCCTTGTATGTGAAATTCTCATCAAAAGGTCACTATTTTTTGTAATGCCTTTCATGGTCCTGAATAAAAGTTTAAAAAATACAGAAATATAATTTTAGGACAGTTTTGCCTGGCCTTTTGCTTTATTACCGACTTTGACACATCATTTAAATTCCTTTTGAGAATATGGTATGAAATAAAATTCCAAAGTGTTATCCCATTATCCAAGAATTGGCCAATTAATCTGTCCGTCAACAAGCATGCAGAAGAATAACTGGATGGTTACGTTTTAAATCCGAGTGGTTTTTCGGAGGTGGAGGGGACACAGTGGTTAGTCCCGTAGAGCGGAGAGTCTTTGGTGTTGTCCCACACATACACGTGTAGCTCATCTCCTGTGTGGTCGTATAAGTCACTGAACAAAAAAGACAACAAGACAAAACAATGTTGATGAGAACTATTCAACACTGCCTCTGGAACATAGAGTAGACAGCAGAGGATCTTGACACACAATGGCTAACTTTAATTACTAGCTGTTTTCGTGTACCCATGTAAAATGTGCTAGTATTTTGACAAGTTGTTTTCTCAGGAACTCAAGATTTTACATTTCTGTCAATCTCAACAGGTTACAATGATAGTGATAAAATGCTAAAATGACTTCACTTTGTGCAGCATGATTGCTAAAGGAATAATGGTTTTAAGCTATGTTTGATGATATGCATGTATATTTTCTGAAGAGTTGAGGTTGATAAATGTATGTTACTAACATGAAAGAAACATGTACTCACAATTCAAACTGTTCGTTCCAGCGTGGGTTGTTACCTCCCTTCGCAGACTGGGTGTACCTGACCTCGCTACTATCTGTGGACACATTGGATGTGTTACTGGACTTCCGCTTGGGTTTGGGAGAACCTTTGGGTGATACTTTGGGTGAGGATTTCGGGGAGCGCGAAACGTGTTTCGATGTGGATACAAGACTGAGGATGCAGTATGGTTCGCACACGCCTGAAAACAATGAAGCATGTACAGTGTGTCAGATTAAAGAGAAATAGTAAAGGTATGGGTTGGTTATATTTACCAAAAGGCTCAAATTTTAGCTATTTAGTTTCGCCACCATCAGCAGTTCTGAAATACTGATCATCAAAATGTAGCACAAGCTTTCGTTTTTTAGCTGTGCACTTACATGTAGATGTATATGTAATTGTATATTACATGAAACATCAAGTGGATGATGTGTGTATTGGATGACGTGTGTACTGGATGATGTGTGTACTGGATGATGTGTGTATTGGATGACGTGTGTACTGGATGATGTGTGTATTGGATGATGTGTGTATTGGATGGTGTGTGTATTGGATGACATGTATACTGGATGATGTGTATTGGCTGATGTGTGTACTGGATGATGTGTATACTGGATGATGTGTGTATTGGATGACGTGTGTATTGGATGATGTGTGTATTGGATGACATGTGTACTGGATGATGTGTGTATTGGATAATGTGTGTATTGGATGATGTGTGTACTGGATGATGTGTGTATTGGCTGATGTGTGTATTGGATGGTGTGTGTATTGGATGACGTGTATACTGGATGATGTGTGTATTGGCTGATGTGTGTACTGGATGATGTGTGTATTGGATGACGGGTGTACTGGATGATGTGTGTATTGGATGACGTGTATACTGGATGATGTGTGTATTGGCTGATGTGTGTACTGGATGATGTGTGTATTGGATGACGTGTGTACTGGATGATGTGTGTATTGGCTGATTTGTGTACTGGATGATGTGTGTATTGGATGACGTGTGTACTGGATGATGTGTGTATTGGATGACGTGTGTACTGGATGATGTGTGTACTGGATGATGTGTGTATTGGATGACGTGTGTACTGGATGATGTGTGCATTGGATGGTGTGTGTATTGGATGACGTGTGTACTGGATGATGTGTGTATTGGATGATGTGTGTACTGGATGGTGTGTGTACTGGATGACGTGTGTACTGGATGATGTGTGTACTGGATGATGTGTGTATTGGATGACGTGTATACTGGATGATGTGTGTATTGGCTGATGTGTGTACTGGATGATGTGTATACTGGATGATGTGTGTATTGGATGACGTGTGTACTGGATGATGTGTGTACTGGATGATGTGTATACTGGATGATGTGTGTATTGGATGACGTGTGTACTGGATGATGTGTGTACTGGATGATGTGTATACTGGATGATGTGTGTATTGGATGACGAGTGTACTGGATGATGTGTGTACTGGATGATGTGTATTGAATGACGTGTGTACTGGATGATGTGTGTACTGGATGATGTGTATACTGGATGATGTGTGTATTGGATGACGTGTGTACTGGATGATGTGTGTACTGGATGATGTGTGTATTGAATGACGTGTGTACTGGATGATGTGTGCATTGGCTGATGTGTGTATTGGATGGTGTGTGTATTGGATGACATGTATACTGGATGATGTGTGTATTGGATGACGTGTGTACTGGATGATGTGTGTATTGGCTGATGTGTGTACTGGATGCTGTGTGTGTACTGGATGATGTGTGTGTGTACTGGATGATGTATGTACTGGATGATGTGTGTATTGGATGACGTGTGTACTGGATGATGTGTGTATTGGAGGACGTGTGTACTGGATGATGTGTGTATTGGATGACGTGTGTACTGGATGATGTGTGTATTGGATGATGTGTGTATTGGATGCTGTGTGTATTGGATGCTGTGTGTGTACTGGATGATGTGTGTGTACTGGATGATGTGTGTATTGGATGACGTGTGTATTGGATGATGTGTGTATTGGATGACGTGTGTACTGGATGACGTGTGTAATGGATGATGTGTGTATTGGATGATGTGTGTATTGGCTGATGTGTGTACTGGATGATGTGTGTATTGGATGGTGTGTGTATTGGATGATGTGTATACTGTATGATGTGTGTATTGGCTGATGTGTGTACTGGATGATGTGTGTATTGGATGATGTGTGTGTATTGGATGATGTGTGTGTGTATTGGATGATGTGTGTGTGTATTGGATGATGTGTGTATTGGTACATGTATCAATATCAACAGCTTGACTGAATATTGATAAACTTAAATACACATAATTATGTGAATTTGCATCCTTACTTGAGCTATCTGCAGGTCTCAAACCGGAGGCCTCTGATACTGTGAAATGTAGGCGGAGATCCTGGGGCTGGTATAAAAAACATTTAAATTATACCATACATGTAAATTCATTTACAATTTGTATTAAAATTACAAATAGTAGTGCAGTGGTTAGTAGCGCAGATTACAATCCCACACCTCACTGGTTCAAATCACGACACGGTCGTTCCATAATATACAGTTTCATCGGGTACATGTATGACTGACGCCATGTCTGGATGCGTGCCGTAAGAATCTTAAACTTTACTACACTTGTATTATGACACCATCCCACTCAGATTGGAGCGTCATAAAACAAAATGGTTCTTTTTGACATCCTGACATCTGGGTGTGAAATATCAAACTGTAACAACAAAAGTGATTTCTATAACTGAGTGAAATATCACTTTTATCAGTGAAGTAAATCCTGACATTTAACCTTTATACAAATAATAAATACAGTTTCAAATACAGTCTATAGTAGATAAAATATGTCAGTCAATCAATGGCAATGATCCACTAAGTATTAATTTGATGAACATGATTTAATTCGATGCATTTACCTTTTGTATGAGCTCTTCCCTGATGAACACTTCATGTTCATCTCTGTCCAAGTCAAATATCTGAAAATAAAGTTTGGGAAACTGAAATAAGAGTATGGAGTTGAAGATCAATACACAGGCAGCCGTACCGGGGAGGAGGTTTTCTACAGGCCAAATGACATCGGCTGAGTGCTTTGGATGAAAATGATTTTAAAAAATGTGCATCTTATCCCAAATTAGTCACCATTTATTTCACCAGAAATCGCCTAACTTGTGTCTCCAGCAATATAAATGGTGAAAGCTTTATTTTCAGTTAGAAGCTAGGCTACCCATTTCTACTTCAATATTGCTTAATTTACAACTCATATTTAGAAGAAATTGTTTATATTTTACACATAAAAATTCATTCTTGATTTGGCCAGGAAAGTTCTTCAAAGAGGCGATACCTGAAATCTTTAGCAAAAGCTTCCATATTCACTAATCAAATCTAACTTTGTGTATTTACCAAGAATAGCTAAAGATTATTGCCTTTCAGTAAACATTAGACTCTTACCTGTACTCTTCATACTGGTAAAATGATTCTCAAGGTTAAAAAAATTATAATGTGACCTGCCTTTCAAATTGTAGGACATTTATTACCGGATTTGAACTCAGTAGGACTTGCACAGAATAGGCCGATATTTTGTGAAAGGTAATTATTTGATATATTCTATAATATCAGAAAGAATCTAACTGGATGGATGCTGATTGATGTTTTACATACATACAGGCCTACATGTACACAGTATAATACACCATGTATTGTACAGGCCTACATGCACACAGTATAATACACCATGTATTGTACAGGCCTACATGCACACAGTATAATACACCATGTATTGTACAGGCCTACATGCACACAGTATAATACACCATGTATTGTACAGGCCTACATGTACACAGTATAATACACCATGTATTGTACAGGCCTACATGCACACAGTATAATACACCATGTATTGTATAGGCCTACATGCACACAGTATAATACACCATGTATTGTACAGGCCTACATGTACACAGTATAATACACCATGTATTGTACAGGCCTACATGCACACAGTATAATACACCATGTATTGTATAGGCCTACATGTACACAGTATAATACACCATGTATTGTACAGGCCTACATGTACACAGTATAATACACCATGTATTGTACAGGCCTACATGCACACAGTATAATACACCATGTATTGTACAGGCCTACATGTACACAGTATAATACACCATGTATTGTACAGGCCTACATGCACACAGTATAATACACCATGTATTGTATAGGCCTACATGCACACAGTATAATACACCATGTATTGTACAGGCCTACATGTACACAGTATAATACACCATGTATTGTACAGGCCTACATGCACACAGTATAATACACCATGTATTGTATAGGCCTACATGTACACAGTATAATACACCATGTATTGTACAGGCCTACATGTACACAGTATAATACACCATGTATTGTACAGGCCTACATGCACACAGTATAATACACCATGTATTGTACAGGCCTACATGCACACAGTATAATACACCATGTATTGTACAGGCCTACATGCACACAGTATAATACACCATGTATTGTACAGGCCTACATGTACACAGTATAATACACCATGTATTGTACAGGCCTACATGCACACAGTATAATACACCATGTATTGTATAGGCCTACATGTACACAGTATAATACACCATGTATTGTACAGGCCTACATGTACACAGTATAGTACACCATGTATTGTACAGGCCTACATGCACACAGTATAATACACCATGTATTGTATAGGCCTACATGTACACAGTATAATACACCATGTATTGTACAGGCCTACATGCACACAGTATAATACACCATGTATTGTATAGGCCTACATGTACACAGTATAATACACCATGTATTGTACAGGCCTACATGCACACAGTATAATACACCATGTATTGTATAGGCCTACATGTACACAGTATAATACACCATGTATTGTACAGGCCTACATGCACACAGTATAATACACCATGTATTGTATAGGCCTACATGTACACAGTATAATACACCATGTATTGTACAGGCCTACATGTACACAGTATAATACACCATGTATTGTACAGGCCTACATGCACACAGTATAATACACCATGTATTGTACAGGCCTACATGCACACAGTATAATACACCATGTATTGTATAGGCCTACATGTACACAGTATAATACACCATGTATTGTAAAGGCCTACATGTACACAGTATAATACACCATGTATTGTACAGGCCTACATGCACACAGTATAATACACCATGTATTGTACAGGCCTACATGTACATAGTATAATACACCATGTATTGTACAGGCCTACATGCACACAGTATAATACACCATGTATTGTATAGGCCTACATGTACACAGTATAATACACCATGTATTGTATAGGCCTACATGTACACAGTATAATACACCATGTATTGTATAGGCCTACATGTACACAGTATAATACACCATGTATTGTACAGGCCTACATGCACACAGTATAATACACCATGTATTGTATAGGCCTACATGTACACAGTATAATACACCATGTATTGTATAGGCCTACATGTACACAGTATAATACACCATGTATTGTACAGGCCTACATGTACATAGTATAATACACCATGTATTGTACAGGCCTACATGCACACAGTATAATACACCATGCATTGTATAGGCCTACATGTACACAGTATAATACACCATGTATTGTACAGGCCTACATGTACACAGTATAATACACCATGTATTGTACAGGCCTACATGCACACAGTATAATACACCATGTATTGTATAGGCCTACATGTACACAGTATGATACACCATGTATTGTACAGGCATACATGTACACAGTATAATACACCATGTATTGTATAGGCCTACATGTACACAGTATAATACACCATGTATTGTATAGGCCTACATGTACAGTATGCAACATTTTTAGAAAATTTGACTCTAAAATGCTTTATATTAAGAATAGAAATCATGACAATGTGAAAAATCAAGCATGTCACAGAGGCAGAATTAAAGCATGGCAATGTGATATAAAGTTCAGAAATCCAACAAAATGCAACGTGTTATACCTCTCTGAGATGATCGGCCAGGTCTCCGGGCCTGAGCCCTATTGTGGCATCAGGGGCCCCCAGTGGGTGGATAACACTCCTCAGTAACCCTCGGTACAGATGTTCCGTCTGAAGCAGAGAAGCAGAGGCTAACTAATATAGTGTTAGAGCTTGTATGTAAGAAAATCTGCTGGCCTGTAAAAGAAAACAGTTGTAGAATTTCATTGTCTTTCTTCAGTTCCTTTTTTCTGTGTCCAGCTTTAGATGACTTCAGTTATCAGACACACATACAGACACAGCTCACTGTGCTGCTGCTGCTGCTGTTGATGCTGATGATGATGATGATGATGATGATGATGATGATGATGATGATGATGATGATGATGCACACATTACTGACAAACAAATTAACTGTTATTCAGTTATATTTATTTATCTCACTGGAGTCCAAGTCCAGGTGTATGGCACCAGTGAAATGTAGAAACCAAAATTCACCCTATTCTAGAGAACTAATTGTAAAACAAATTTTAGCTAAAATAACTGAAAGGAAGTTTGATGACGGAAATTTTGACTTAAGTCTAAGATCGCTTGGTGATCCCAGGCCTGGTTTGTTTTTTTTTTGGTAACCATATTAATTTGTAGTTCTTCAACCTTTTTCCGTGTTTGCAAAACATTTACTCAAGCATGTTCTGAGGACATTATTTTGTGCAGACCATTTCAAGAAAACTGAACATTTTGTAAAGCCCTGAAATTGTGCTAGCCATCCAATGTAGGTTTGTTCCCAAAACCAAACTAAAGAGGAGCATAACTGCTCTTTCATATGCAAAACGCTTCCGGATTTAGGGTAGCCCTTGACAGACCATTCATCTGCAATGGGAGACTACATCTATTTTAACACTAGCAAACCATAAATGACAATAAAATTGATGTTTAAAACAGAATAGATAAAAACTATATCTACAATTTTTCACTCTAACTTACACAGAAAGTGTTTAAGGGGGCGCTATCACCTGCATGCAAGCAGGATGGGCTACACTTAGCTACACCTATGAGCTAAAGGTTTCAGTGTACATGTACACTATATATATATATATATATATATATATATATATATATATATATATATATATATATATACACACACACTCCACAATGCATGTATTAACGATAGTGTTACACTTGAGTGTAACTATATCCTTATATACATAAATCTACAACTACATGTATGACCTCAAGTAAGTTTTCCTGATAAGAAGAAAACCATATACACTGATAAAATTAGAAGCCGATATACAGCATTGCACAATCTTGACTTTATACCCATAAAATTACAGCTACAGACAAAATGTCAACTTCCGCTTGGCCTAAAAGTTTGTTTATTCTGTGTGTAATAGATTATCCTCTGTGACAAGAATACGGAGATACATACATATTGCTATCATATATCACTGGCAGTGGGATTTTACTACACGGAACTATTTGATGTATATTAATTCTACTTCAGTTGTCAGCAATATTTACTAAATAATAACACAAAAAAAAGGCAAAATGAAATCCACTTGTAGAATGTAATTTAATTTATTTGATTAATGCTTTACGCCATACACAAGAATATTTCACTTATATGACTGCAGCCAGCATTATGGTGGGAAGAAACTGGATTTCAATGTAATAAATCATCGAATCTTTACACAATAAATATTGCCCACCTTAGCTTATGGACTATATAAAGACATAAATGCACTAGGAATATACCAGAGAAATACACCGAATGACAGTTGAAGGCTAGAGCTGAATCTATGTACATGTACACTATCTATATGTACCAGCCGGGCTACAGATTCTTTATTTGCTAAGCATGCGTTTTTGAAGATTCCAGACGCAAACTAGCCTTGATGAGGAAGTATAGTTGTGGTTACCCGCATTTTTTTTTGTTTGTTGCCTGGGTCAAGAAATCCTGTTTTCGACAACAAATGTTGTTGGGCTTAAGGGTTGTTGAGCTTTCCTGAAATGACGTACAGCCTTCGTATGTCGATAAGGTTTCTCTTGCAAAAGGTTCTTTTGGACGGTTATGGCTTTACTGGCACGTCTCAAATGAAAGTGTTCTAGAAACATGTACACGTATATGGCATGGATAAGGGTTCTCTGACATGGCTACAAGTTCTCATGGCATGGCTGGCTGATGGTTGCTGGCATGATCAAGTTTTCTTTAGTATCTTATGCGTGGAAATCACTTGCTTCAGCCGTTTATCCCGGCCTCTTCAGTTTCCTCCACAGATAAAACTAACCACCAGTGTACACAAAGTAAAATATTCTTGGGTATGGCAAAGATCAAATCTCAATAAATAAATAAATAAAGCATGGTGAAAGGAAAAATATTTTGCTCTGCTCCGCCAGATAGTGCACAGTTGTGTGAGATTATAACAAGAGAATCAAACAGCATGGGATATGTCATGCCTGGATGAACCTCAATGATTACAGGGTCCCTCCCACACCAAGCAGTGCCTCTAAGGCACCTGTCCACCTGTAGTATGTGGGAGTTAGGAATGTGTGACAGTCTCACAATATTATAAACCCTGAGAGAAAACATCCAGGTGTGTAACAGAAAACATCCAGGTGTGTAACATGTCTAACAACGCAGAAGATCATAAGGAATGTCCAATGTGCATGGATATCTTCTCACACCTTAGAGACACTAGTGATCATAGTAGTGGTAAAAGCTAGACCTAAAATATCACCCCATTTCGACTATAAGTTGCACATTTGCCATGATTCTAAGAGTACTATACTGATCTTAGAAAAGTTCGGGTGATATTAGCAAAGATTTGTTTGGACGATGTATATTTATATAACTTCAAAGTTTGTTTGGACCATGTATATTTATAACTTCAAAGTTTGTTTAGACGATGTATATATATAACTTCAAAGTTTGTTTGGACGATGCAACTGTATATATTGGCCTATAACTTCAACATTTGTTTGGAAGTTTTAGTATCAGAAGTAATATTTAATGCTATTTATTGACCTCTTTTAAAAAACACACTTTTCGAGGACAAAAAAACGGTTGTTCCCTTAGCAGGTATTTACAGACATATCACAGGTTCAGATCCAGTTTTCGATGCTGCGACAAGTCAAGAGATTTGTGGGACAAAAATGTATTCACTATCGGGCACAATTGTTCCTACTGGTCCATATGTAAGCCGAAAGATTTTTGAAGCAGTATAGACGGCGTTAAACTGACAGCCCTGTGGGGTAGAAGCATGATTACAACCTTCACTATTTAAAATGCTATATATACACTGCATCTATTCCCACATGTACTTAGCCTAATTACATGTAGTACATTCATACTCCACAGCACAAACTCTCCCTACTCTCACTCCAATTTTGTTTTCGGGCAATTTTGTTAAATATGAAAACAAGCACAAATAATGGTACATACACACGCAAGAAAAACATTACTTACGCCCATGGCACATGTCAGAATTAAAAGTATTAACATGTACTAAGTTTGAAGGTTAAAACACACATATGTAAGAACAAAATTACTCACAACCATGGAACAATGTCAGAATTAAAAGTATTAATGTGTTGTAAGTTTGAAGGTTAAAACACACACATGTAAGAACAAAATTACTCACAGCCATGGAACAATGCCAGAAATAATAGTATTAATGTGTTGTAAGTTTGAAGGTTAAAACACACACATGTAAGAGCAAAATTACTCACAACCATGGAACAATGTCAGAATTAAAAGTATTAACGTGTTGTAAGTTTGAAGGTTAAAACACACACATGTAAGAACAAAATTACTCACAGCCATGGAACAATGACAGAATTAAAAGTATTAATGTGTTGTAAGTTTGAAGGTTAAAACACACACATGTAAGAACAAAATTACTCACAGCCATGGAACAATGTCAGAATTAAAAGTATTAATGTGTTGTAAGTTTGAAGGTTAAAACACACACATGTAAGAACAAAATTACTCACAGCCATGGAACAATGTCAGAATTAAAAGTATTAATGTGTTGTAAGTTTGAAGGTTAAAACACACACATGTAAGAACAAAATTACTCACAGCCATGGAACAATGACAGAATTAAAAGTATTAATGTGTTGTAAGTTTGAAGGTTAAAACACACATATGTAAGAACAAAATTACTCACAGCCATGGAACAATGACAGAATTAAAAGTATTAATGTGTTGTAAGTTTGAAGGTTAAAACACACATATGTAAGAACAAAATTACTCACAGCCATGGAACAATGTCAGAATTAAAAGTATTAACATGTTGTAAGTTTGAAGGTTAAAACACACATACTGTGCATTGTTTGTAGAGATTACATGTACAGGCATATAAAATTATGTGTGCAATTTTCTCTAAATGTACAGGGTGATTTTTACAGTGATTCTAGCCTAAACAAAGATAATTGTACATAATGAATGTAATGATAAACTGTTGCAAACTGTCTGTAAGATAAACTGTTGTGAACTGTATGTGAGAAACCTGAGAGCATGGAGCTCAATTAGTAGACACATGATAAACCTTAACTTTAAATTTCCCATTCAGGTATTTCACAACAGTCAGCAATAATTTCCTTGACTATATGGTTGTAAAAAGTAACCTGACACCCCTCAACGTACCACTGGGCCAGTTCACAGACATGCCTTTTAGTATTTACACTGAGTCCTAGCCATTCCTTTTACAAGGGGAGGGAAAAGGTACAAGGTCATGGGAAAATCTCAGTGACACGGTTTATCTGTTCTTTGTAGCTCAAATTCCAGTCAGCATAGTTTTCTTAGTGCGTGAACTTTGTGGTGAAGAGCTGTGTGTATTAGGACCAATCATTGCATTTTACACAGACATACTAGCCACAAATTTCGTCCTTGAGTAACTTGATCAGTTTTCCTGATTTTGAGAATTCCATTGATTTTAGAAAGCTGTTTTGAGGTTTGATTGGAACATGAGATGATATTCTACTGGAAAATTGTAACTTTCAGCATCAAAAATAATATTTTGTGACATTTATTTGCCTCTAAATATGTGCTTTTGTGGGCGAAATTTTAGGTCATTTATGGTATAGTGTGGAATACAGTCTGTGAAATGTAACTCACAGGAACTTCAGTTATCTATTATCAATGTCTATTCAGGTAGAAGCACACACTGTCCTGGACAATTCACCTTAACGGTCAATCTGGTTGTATCATTAGTGTAGTAAGTGGCAAGCATTCATTGGAATCGTTCTAAAAATTCACCGCATAAAATGCCCTATCAGTGGAAGTACTTGAAAGCAGGTCACCAGGGTTACCTGTAGCCTGTTTTTTGAGCAGCTAGCCACCAATTCTGACCAAAGTTACTACCTTATTTCATTCTGGCTACTTTTCCAGGGTAACCTTTTACCCAAAAAGACAACAAAATCCCTGATCTCAGAGAAAAAATAATTGTTCATAACATATATGTACAGTAATACTTCTGGTGCTAAAACTGAAAGACTTTTTTCTAGTTGGATATCACTCTACAAGCATATTTCAAACAAACCTCAAAACACCTTCCAAGGTCAAGAGAATTCTCAGAATAGGGCAATAAATGTGCAATTTTGTCAATTAATTCACAAAATTTTAGGTCATTTACCATGCTAGAAAAGGTCACACACACAGGGACACTGAATACAGTTCTCAGTGTCACACACACACGGACACTGAATACAATTCTCAGTGTCACACACACACGGACACTGAATACAGTTCTCAGTGTCACACACACACGGACACTGAATACAGTTCTCAGTGTCCACACACACACGGACACTGAAAACAGTTCTCAGTGTCACACACACACAGGCACAATGACTACAATTCTCAGTGTCACACACACAGGCACAATGACTACAATTCTCAGTGTCACACACACACAGGCACAATGACTACAATTCTCAGTGTCACACACACACGGACATTGAATACAGTTCTCAGTGTCACACACACACAGGCACAATGACTACAATTCTCAGTGTCACACACACACACAGGCATAATGACTACAATTGTCAGTGTCACACACACACAGGCACAATGACTACAATTGTCAGTGTCACACACACACAGGCACAATGACTACAATTCTCAGTGTCACACACACACAGGCACAATGACTACAATTCTCAGTGTCACACAGACACGGACACTGAATACAATTCTCAGTGTCACACACACACGGACACTGAATACAGTTCTCAGTGTCACACACACACAGGACACTGAATACAGTTCTCAGTGTCACACACACACAGGCCAATGACTACAATTCTCAGTGTCACACACACACGGACACTGAATACAATTCTCAGTGTCACACACACACGGACACTGAATACAGTTCTCAGTGTCACACACACACAGGCACAATGACTACAATTCTCAGTGTCACACACACACGGACACTGAATACAGTTTCTCACTGTCACACACACACAGGCACAATGACTACAATTCTCAGTGTCACACACACACAGGCACAATGACTACAATTGTCAGTGTCACACACACACAGGCACAATGACTACAATTCTCAGTGTCACACACACACGGACATTGAATACAGTTCTCAGTGTCACACACACACAGGCACAATGACTACAATTCTCAGTGTCACACACACACACAGGCACAATGACTACAATTCTCAGTGTCACACACACAGGCACAATGACTACAATTGTCAGTGTCACACACACAGGCACAATGACTACAATTCTCAGTGTCACACACACACAGGCACAATGACTACAATTCTCAGTGTCACACACACACGGACACTGAATACAGTTCTCAGTGTCACACACACATGGACACTGAATACAGTTCTCAGTGTCACACACCCACAGGCACAATGACTACAATTCTCAGTGTCACACACACACAGGACACTGAATACAGTTCTCAGTGTCACACACACACAGGACACTGAATACAGTTCTCAGTGTCACACACCCACAGGCACAATGACTACAATTCTCAGTGTCACCCACACACAGGCACAATGACTACAATTCTCAGTGTCACACACACACAGGCACAATGACTACAATTCTCAATGTCACCACACACACACAGGCACAATGACTACAGTTCTCAGTGTCACACACACACGGACACTGAATACAGTTCTCACTGTCACACACACACAGGCACAATGACTACAATTCTCAGGGGAATATTTCACTGTGGTCAGATCAATTCAAACAGGCTGATTCAATGAACATGGACCAAAGTAGTCGCATTCCATACTCAGTGTAGCGTATATTTCATCAAAAACCCATTTCACCCACATGTACATGAACATGCATTATCTTGCCTTTGAACTTGATGTCCATTTAATGTATTGAATCTACATATTGCTTCGTCTCAACACACTTGTAAAACTTTCCTTCACCTCATACCATTTTTCTTGTTGAGACTTTACCTGCAAGTTGAATCTCCATCAAAAATCCTGCTAAAATACCCTTAAATGTACATAATTTGACAGTCTAAGCACAAAGATTGAGTGATGGAAAGTCACTCTGTGCTAATTCACAACAAGCATGCATGCACATCTATTTATCCATGGAGGCCTAAGTAAGACTGCTTAGATGGGTGAATGGTGAATATATGGGCAGATTGGAGAGGGGAACATATGGGTGTACAGTCAAGCAGGCACTCACCTGTTCCATGGGTGTGTAACACACTCAGATCCTCACCCCCACTCTTAGTTGTGTGCCAATCCTATATCCTGCTACATTAGGCTCATTAACACTAAGTTACAGGTACAAGTGGTAAGGCTAATTAGCACTTATGACGATTCTTACATTAAGGCACGTTTCTTGACAGGTGCCGGTACATAAAAAGAACCTTCCAGCACCAGACTTGTAAAACATATCCGTGAAATCTCATGTATAAGCATGTGTGTCATTTCTGCAGGTACTGGCGAATCGCTAGAAGTTGAGAATAATGTTACATATATGTACCTGTGCTGAAACCATCCCCAGACAAATGTCCAAATAAAGGTGTGCAAACGTTGTCCTTTGTTAGATACACATGCCGCATATAGCGTAAATTAAGTTCAGAGGTGTGGACAGGTAAAACGTCAGTCCTTAAGGCCTACACTATCTCCACCTTATACAAACTCTACGCCAGGACATTGTTGACGTGCGTATGATTTCTAGGCCAGGCCAAAGTGTAGGGGTATACCTATTTCACACAGGTTCTGTATGTATGTGTGTGTGTGTTTCTCTTGTGTTTACATAGTAGTAAAAACTGAATGACTTTATACATGTACCTGTGTGGAGATAAATCCCTGTGTCAGGACTGTGCACATATACCTGTGTGGAGCTAAATCCCCGTGTAAGGACTGTGCACATGTACCTGTGTGGTGCTAAATCCCAGTGTCAGGACTGTGCACATGTACCTGTGTGGAGCTAAATCCCCGTGTCAGGACTGTGCACATATACATGTGTGGAGTTAAATCCCTGTGTCAGGACTGTGCACATGTACCTGTGTGGAGCTAAATCCTCATGTCGGGACTTTGCACATGTACCTGTGTGGAGCTAAATCCTCATGTCAGGACTGTGCACATGTACCTGTGTGGAGCTAAATCCCTGTGTCAGGACTGTGCACATGTACCTGTGTGGAGCTAAATCCCTGTGTCAGGACTGTGCACATGTACCTGTGTGGAGCTAAATCCCTGTGTCAGGACTGTGCACATGTACCTGTGTGGAGCTAAATCCCCGTGCCAGGACTGTGCACATGTACCTGTGTGGAGCTAAATCCTCATGTCAGGACTGTGCACATGTACCTGTGTGGAGCTAAATCCCTGTGTCAGGACTGTGCACATGTACCTGTGTGGAGCTAAATCCCCGTGCCAGGACTGTGCACATGTACCTGTGTGGAGCTAAATCCCTGTGTCAGGACTGTGCACATGTACCTGTGTGGAGCTAAATCCCCGTGTCAGGACTGTGCACATGTACCTGTGTGGAGCTAAATCCCCGTGTCAGGACTGTGCACATGTACCTGTGTAGAGCTAAATCCCCGTGTCAGGACTGTGCACATGTACCTGTGTGGAGCTAAATCCCCGTGTCAGGACTGTGCACATGTTCATGTACCGTAATTCCTGCCAGAGTTCCTCCCCAGGAGAAGGAAGGCATAAATACATGTACAATCCACTCACCTGGACAACATGCTTTGCAATAATGAAAATTAATTATAGGCTTAAGTTGATTACATGTATTTATTATTATATATAAAGATGAAATATCAGGATTTCCTTCACTGATAAAGGTGATACTTCACTGTCCAGAAGAGACATCACTTTTCTTATTACACACCTAGGCGCCATCACGTCAAAAAGAAACATTTTGTTTTATGATGTTCCAATCTGAGCTCAGCGGAGTGATGTCATAATACAAATTACTCAACTTTAACATGTCCTATGTCACGCATCAAGATACGATGTCATACAGGATGTCATGTGTGACATCATGCTATATACACCAGTCGGTGAAGGCATCCAGCTTAAACTCGTTCAAATACACAAAATCACGATATTGTCAAAGTAGATCATCACATGCAGAATGTGAAGTATGCACATCTATGTCATCACATAATATTGTGTTATCCTTCATGAGAGAAGGTCATCACATGTAGAATGTGAAGTATGCATATATATATATCATCATATAATATTGTATTATCCTTCATATGAGAAGGTCATCACATGTAGATTGTGAAGTATGCACATGTATATCATCACATAATATTGTGTTATCCTTCATGAGAGAAGGTCATCACGTGTAGATTGTGAAGTATGCATATATATATATCATCATATAATATTGTTATCCTTCATATGAGAAGGTCATCACATGTAGATTGTGAAGTATGCGTTTGCATATCATCATAGCATATTGTGCTATCTTTCATATGAGGAGGTCATCATGTGTAGAACTGTCAGCTATTAACATAAATTTGCACACGTATGTATACACATACCTAATAAAGTCAGTGTTCACACGTACCTAATAAAGATAGTGTTCACACGTACCTAATAAAGCCAGTGTTCACACATACCGGTACCTTTTAATACGGAGTTGTACATACAAAATACATGTAGATCTGAATGATGTTTATACAATATATACATGTACTGTATATCCAAACCCCTTTAAATGATGAATCACTAATGCAACTGTACAATACATTTGACAATGAGTTGGGAAAATGTGCCCAGTGTCCATGCATGCACATACATATAATTCCATCTCCGCCATTCAATACAAGGTTACAACTTTATGGTGGACTGTCACTACCCAACAAATACATCTGTGTGTCAAGGTGAGCAGACTGCAGCTTATATACTTACCGTAAACAACTGAATATTATGGGTGTGTTTGTGTATAAAAAGTGAACTCTGCTAAATCGTGTCATTTTACAGTTCTGACAGCATCAATTATATTACCTGCATAAACCGTGATAAAATTTTTTTTTTTTTTTTTGGCCTTGAAGGTTTACTTGTAGACAATCTCACTCTAGTTAAGCCAAATGGTATCATTTTAAGGCCTTTACATGTATGTACTTCTGTAAATGGAGGTAAACTCCTTATCCCGTGGCACTATGTAAATCAAATTTTGAAATCACATAGCCTGTTCCAATTAATATGATTTCAACAATAATTTCAAATGTTGTTACAACTCAACTTATTTGTAACAACAGCAAAAAGTAAAATGCAAGAGATTAACATAAAAAAAATGAATTCTCAATGACTTATTGGAATAATTAGTTATTTACAGAAACACATTGATGCCATATCTTTCATTTAAGCCACTTAAATGATGTTGAAAGAATAAGACTGCCTGACAAAAAATACATACATACAACTGACTTGTTGAGGTAAAAACTACCTTTAAACTACCGTGTTAAAAAATGATTAAAAAAATTACAATATCGAAAAATAAGAACAATGAAAAATATGGTACATACAGATTACCTTCAAATCACCATGTTCAAAATAACTAAAAGAAGAGGAAAAAGTTTATAATATAATAGTGCAGTTTAAATTTCATTAATTATTTCCTTTCTAACAAAGACAATCACAACCTTTGTTTTTCAGAATTCAGTTAATTATGCTAATTATGTTAATAAAAGCATGACTAACCTCAGGATCAAGTTGAAGGTTACAGAGATCATCCCTGGATGCACAGCTCAGCTTCCTTCCCACCTCGCCAAACAAACCCTCCAAGTTCAGAGAATTAAGTGAAGTCTGCGAACTTTTGCGGCGCCCAAAATTGTGGCGTCCTCGCATGCTGAGGCGACGCTTAACACGGGTAAAAAGGCTTGATGGAGATGTGGGGCTCAGACTGGTGCTGCTGCCACCATTGTCAGTGCTCACGTGAGATGTGTACATCGCATTTAGCATGTCAGTAATGTCTGGACTATTGGGCACAGAACGACAGTAGCTGTGCCGGCGTGAGATATGGTCTGTCATCATGACCGGAACTCATCAGCCTTTTTATAGTCTGCCTGCTCCCGCCATTGGTTGATTTTCATCAGATAGCCAGTGTTGGTTTCCTGGCATTGTCAATAGGCAGCTAAGCCGGTACAGGAAGTCTTGGTTGTCTCGGGTTGTAGCTGGCACGTGCCCGTTTCAATACTTCGGAAGTTGAGGAGACAAACATGTGACGACTTGTTCCTCTTGTCTCCTGATTTGGGCTATGATTTATTTCTGGAGTTTACATCACTGCATGACACTGAACGCGTGATCCCTGTGATCATGCAGTGGTGTACTGCTGGGAGATACACTCGATCCAATGTTATTTCTCAAATATGCAAAGGCATGCAGTCTGAAATATTAGTCCCAGCCTTCCTGTTGAAGAAAAAAATTGAATACTCTAGTTATAAGAGGCTAAGAATGAAAGCTATCCGCTGATAAAACTATCAATCTTCACTTCTTTAAGTTTTTAACAGCACAAAAAGTTGCTTCAACTTGTCATGCTTGTGGAACTACAAGTGATTGAAGCCTGAATGTCAGGTAACTACAGGTGTCAATACTGTCCTGCTAGCCTTGTATCAATAATGGGGCCAACAACTATATATCTACAGGCACTCCACCTTATTTATCAATAGCTTTAAGCTTCCTTTGAAACTCCAACCCACACGTGTATGTATTGAAGACATCAGATAGCCGTATATCTAGTGGCCCCCCAAAAACGCTGTGTGGTAGAATACTTCTGCCCAGGCCTGTCAAATGACACAGATCTGATCTGGGGCAAACCAAGGACGAGTACACAGGTGACCACAGCCACTACATGTGAGCCAAACGAACACAACAATAAACCTGGCAACCTTAACAATGTTTACACCACAACCTAACACATTAAAGGTGTTTGTCTTGATTAGTACACACTTAGTCTTTTTAGTTATACTTGATAAGAGCCTGAGGCTATCATCCTTGCTTGTTGTTATAATTACAACATTACCAGTAATTAATATTAAGTAATGGCACTGGTCAGGCAGTCACTGATTCAAAGAACAAAAACAAAAAAAAATTACTTTCTGCTAGAGTGTTAAAACCAAGTTCTCCAGCAATGGTTCTAAATATTACAGTAATAAGATGCACACATGCAATACATGTACATGTCTGTGACCTTCAGTGGCATGTGCTTTATAATAATTACATTACTTTTAATTACATTTACATGTTTTTGATTAGGTTTAATTAATTAATAATCCGTTTACTTGCACAGTTATTTTAATGACAAATTTATTGAACACGACAGAATTAAAATTTTCTACTTTCAGATTTAGAAAAGAAAAAGAATCTGAAGCACTGAGCAAAAATTTCGCAATACACAGATATAAAGACAAGAGAACAAACGGCTCAAAGGTAACCTCCCCTTCCCTCCCTGACCCTGCCAAAAAAAAAAAAATGCTGCTGAGTCTTGCATCAGGGGTCACCTGGGTTATTTATAGTCCACTCTTACAATTTTGGTGATAATAGTAGGTTATGTTTGGCTGTGAATGGGAACTGCAGACAGCTAGGAATCAAAGGTAGGGCTAATGTACACATCCTGTCATGAATGTGGCGCTGTGACCCTTCTGTACAGGGTCAATAAACATTCCTCACATATACTTAGTCCATATGATGCACACATTTTAGTATTTCACGCCTGAATTCCAAAATAAAATAATTGTTAAAAAAATATCATCCCACAGGTGTAGAATTTTCTTTCCCCTGCACACTCAAGGGGAAAGAAATTGTGTGAATGAGAACCAAAATAAATAACTCAATAAAAGAAAAAAATTAACTTTTTGGAAAATGTGAACTGTTCCAGGCATGTATCACTCCTAGTGAAGTCATATTTACATGATCAAAAAGCTTAAAAAAACAACAAAAAAAAACAGGAAAATCATAATAAAATCAATATCAAAATAAAACTTATGAACTCCATTATTTTTTTATTCCCTTTTTTTGAATTTTTTGGTATTGGCTCACCCCTAAACCACACAATAAAACTGCTGTTGCATCAACTGCCTATAAAGCATATCATTTTATACATTTTACACACAGCCCATTGTAGTCAGACTATTAAAAGGGAGCTTACACCAAAAAGCTGTATTTAGCGTGTAAACACATGCACCTGTACCTTGGAACCAATGAACAGTTTTGGGGAGATTATTTCTTTTGGATTTGACTCTTGTTATTCCTTTTTTTTTCACTCTGCCTGGCATTTAGATAAGTGGATTATTGATAAAAAGCTTTTTTAATACATATTCTTGTATAATACCCTTCCACTGAGGACATGTAATGTAGACGTATACTTGCATAATACATGGTGTAACACTGACATTTGAGCTTAGTTAGTTCATTATGCTTAAGTCAGCATAACAGAAAATGTACTTACCCTAGACAGCTTTAGTCCTTGTATTGTCAGCACAGGTAAATGTAAGAGATACAAGGTAAATCTCCCTCCCACACAAACAGCTAAGTGTACAGTATAAAGACACACAAGGTGGCAAAGGGCCAGCAGAATAGCAATGACGGACTGTGCTGAGGCTACAACAGTGCTAGCGGCATTGACGATACCACAAACTAGTGTTAATTGTTTCTTTAAAATTGCTAAACAGTGAAATCAGTTTGTGTTCGTGTTCACCACGTTGTGTTTGTGTTCACAATGGAGAAGACCAAGTGACCAAATGGCTGGCATGCTAGCACAGCCTAATGACACACAAGGCTCTGGTGTCTGAGGTTGCCATGAGTTCAAATCTACATGTGGATCATGCTACGCGTAAATTCCTCTCCAGTTGTACTTATAATTGAAATACTCTTGAATAAAGAATAACACACCAATGAAATAAATAAATAAGTCAATAAAATGGATAATATGTGAACAAAATTTGGAAGCTCTATCCCAAATAGTTTTTTAGAAACAAGCATGCACACACCCAGACAGGCAAGTGAAAACAAAGCAAAGTCCAAATTACTGTAAAAAAAGTAAATTTCTATTGTGATGCTCTGGTGCTTCTGTACTAAGGTAATTCTTTAACTTTTGGTATGTTTGTAAGGTTTAACCATATACTGCAGTATTACTCTGTATGGCCTAACAAAAATACTTTTTGTGAAGCCCTGAAGTTTACCAATTCAACCAATGTAGCTTTGTCTCCAAAACTGAATGAAAAATGTGCATAAGTTGCACTGAAAGATGAATTTTCACATGTGAAAATGCTGAGAAATTGGGGTGCCTAGGTTAAGTACACACACATGATCCCATAATTGTGAGGTAACAAAGGAAGAATAATAGAGTTCAAAGCTTTGGACGTCACCGCTTTTATAAATGCGAGAAGGCGTTACAAATTCACCTTACATGGGATCAAGCTAATTACAATCTCGGGAAAATAAGTGAAAAAGCGTAAATTTATGTGACGCTCTGACATAAAAGTAAGGATAAATCTATAATGTCCACGGACATTAGTCACTGATATATTTGTTTACAGATGGTTGAATGAATCATCATGGGGAGCTCACATTTTTTGAGGTCAGACAAACATCTACATGCTTGTTCTGTGCCTTATTAACTCGATACATGTACCTCTCTTTGCTTTTTTCTTTTTTAATACAGATCTCAGAGTCATTAGGAGATGGTACCAGAGACTTAACCGCAAACAGTCTACAGACCATCACATAGGCCTACATGTACCATACAGCACAGGTGACCCATTCATCATCCATGTGATAAAAATAATTGTAGAGTAAGCAAACAGACTCCAGCCTTGGATTTTGCCTTGCTGTAGAAGCTTATCGCTGATAGCCTGCCGGCATATTCTATCATTTTACTATCACCAAGCAAACTCAAAGTATATTATATTGACTGCATGCATGAGGTACCATAGAGCAGATGTTAGGTTGTATGGTTCACGATCAAGTACACTGAACATGGGAATGATGAAATGGGAATCATATCTCAATAGCAGTGCTTCAGAAAACACACAAAAACACTGACAGCCTTGTATAACCTATGTACTTGTTCACGACCTCAAGCTAAACAGGTATACTGAAATGGGGTTGGGGGTTGGCAGGTGAGATTGAGGGTGGGGCGAGGCATTCATCACTATTTATTTATGGTTTCTGACACAAATTTCAAAGAGCCTAAATCAGTGGAAAAACATGATGAATAATACGCACTTAATCCTCCACCTCTTTCATATTTTTGGGGGTAAGAAAACATCGCATCACTATGATGGATGAGCATGAATATATTCTGAATTTACCACAATGTACAACAGCTCATCTCCATCTGATTGTTTTATTAATAAATCATATTCTTGAGTATGGAGTAAAACACCAACCAAATAAAATAAATAAATAAATATTAATAGATTATGTGATTCATGTGGTCTCAGAAAAGGTCATTCAAGGAAGATAATCCACTGAGTCCTAATCTGATTATCTCCATTTAATTAGTACTTACTCAGTCAAACCCATTTTTCTCAGAATTGAA
This sequence comes from Liolophura sinensis, assembly GCF_032854445.1. NCBI lineage: Eukaryota > Metazoa > Mollusca > Polyplacophora > Chitonida > Chitonidae > Liolophura > Liolophura sinensis. The sequence continues at coordinate 29,432,406 of NC_088304.1, read as the reverse complement.
GCAGTGAAATGACTGCAGGTTTGCCACACTGAGTTTGATTGCATGGATTACACCATGCAGATTTTATTATAATTCCATTATAGAAGCAACTAGTAACAAGTATTAACAATGATTTGAAATGATTCATTTGTTATTCTCTTGGGTTAAAAAATTGGTTTGGTGGCTGGATTTTTAACTAAGTCAACAGGATATGAACTCAAATGTCATTAGCATGCTGAACATTGTGCAGTCTTACTTTCAAGTATTTCATCTTCATGAAAAAATATATATATATATATATAGTTTTTGGGTGTTCTGTGTTGTCCTCTTCCAACACAATTTTACAAACTGTTACACAGATATAGAATGCTAGGTACATGTCACTCTCCTATATTCTGGTGATATATATGGAGAATGGAAGCTGCATGCTGGGCTATAATGAGGCTATATCATACATGTACAGGCCCATATGGCAGATTTCAGTTGAGGACACTTAATATAAAGTGTGGTGAACTTTTATTTATCTATATGATTGGTGTTTTCCACCGTTCCAGTACTCAAGAATATTTCACTAAGTATGTGTATTGGGTAATGTCAGCAGATCTCTCAAATTTACTCACTGATTTATCTGACTGGTGGTATACGTTGTACTCAAGAATATTTCACTTAGACGATGGGATCCAGGATTATGGTGTGGGAAACCAGGCAAAGCCTGAGTTTAAGATGAAAAGTACAACTATTCTGAGCTGTTATTGTGGATGAGACGCTGATAACATCTCAAAATGATCTCAGAGCGATCATTCCGGAACAAGTAACAACACAGACAACACCGGGTGTTCAATCATCACAACAACAACAACGAACTGATCTTTTCGCTAGCTTTCTCGGGTAAGGATCAGTGTTTAAGGGTTATACATGCGGAGGTAATTACCAGAATTTATATGCATGTTAAAAAGCTACTTTGCATAGAATATCTGAGAAATTACATCGAGTCATTTGCTTAGTCAACCTCATCCTGATGAACTCATTTGCAGACTTACCCGCCATTGATACTTTAATCAAGTCAAGGGACGTAACTGTGGACACACAACATTGTCCACGAACAGAATCTTCAGTTCCCTTCCTTCTTCCATGTTAGCTTTGATAAGACTGAATCAGGAACATTTGTTGCCTGACTTGCTTGAAGTGTTTTCGACATTTCTAAAGTCAAACCATGACGATCTTTCGCTGTAAATCGATCATAATGTCACAAAATTGATGGACTGTCTTATTTGACTGTTTACGCCATGCATATACATGTACGTGGATACCGCTGTAGGCCTATCACTATTCAATTCCTTGCTAATGCGGATAGATGAGGGCAGTATACATATGATCGAGGCTCATATCTTAATATTTGCTTTCTGTCTTTCCATTTCACTGCGGCATATGGGAACATGCATCACCCATAACATTATTGTTCGATTTATTATTGCCGATTTTTTTTTTTCAATTTATACATGTTGACCTAGGCCTGATTCACGAGGTTCCCATTTTGCATCGTGCGTAGGCCAACTTGGGATGGTTGTTCTTTTTCTTTTTTTTTTTGTTTTTTTGTTTTTTTTTTTGTTTTTTTTTTTTTGTTTTTTTTTGTCTTGCTTTGTCTGGTACTCTACTTTCCAGCGCGGCGCAATGACCCATGAACTTCACACTATTGCTGTCGCTGTGAGTTCATGTCCAACTCATACTGGCTTCCTCTCCAGCCATACGAGGGAAGGCGGGTTTCGTGCAGGCTCAGCCCGATTTCCTCCTACCATAATGCTGGCCGGCGTATAAGTGAAATAGTCTTGAGTGCGGTACGGCGTAAAACACCAATCAAATAAATAAATAAATAAATAAATACTTTAATTCCATCCACAAACTTGACCGCATTCACAGAGGTGAAAAAAAAATTGTGTACGGCACGGCAATGGCGACCAATTTGATAAATAAAAACATATGTCCCAGTAGGCCTACTGATTTTTCAACTCCTTGATTGTTGATTCGAGCTTCTGAGTGGAAATAGTAATCAGAAAGGAGTATGTTTGTATAAAAATACAGTAGGCCTAAGGGTAATGGCGATATACGTGTAAACCTATTGGGGTATTTGTGGAGAGGTCTGTGGATTGGGATATTACTGTTAACCTATAGGTCAACAGGGAAGTTAGACAGGTGTTCTGACTGCGACATGTGTCATTAATGTTTCTAAAGACGACAATAATTCAAGTATAGACAATATATATTTATTTATTTCTTTGAGTGGTGTTTTACGCCATACTCAAGAATATCACACGTATACGACGGCGGCCAGCATTATGGTTGGGAGAATAGACGCTACATAAGAGATATGGGTACATACAGTGTATGTGTATTTGTGGTGTGAATGTTTGGTCATCACAAGGCAAACACGACGTTCTCAGTGTCCTTTTCGACTGATCATGCAACGTTGTGCTGGCCGAGGCCCATTGATTCTTGATATAGGAGGTCAGAGGTTAGAATCTAGTTGTCAACGATAACTTCCAACTTTTAACTTAATTCAGTCTTGAACTACTTTACCTATTCTAGTTGGAAGTTACAAGTTGCTCGTTGAATTTTTAACTTCTAACAAAAGATCTCTGTTATACCACAGGACTTGACAATACTGCTAGAGTTCATATTATAACCTTACCTGCACCAGCAAATGAAGAAGTTGTTATCCATACACAATGTATTAGATATATTCACAAACCAACTTCTTAAATGTCGCTCAAAAAAGTTTTTAACAAATGATTTGTTTATTTACCTGTATTTATTTCATTGGTGTTTTAGGCCGTAGACAAGAATATTTCACTTACATCGACGGTGGCCAGCTTTATAATGGGGGAAAACCGGACAGAGCCAGACAGATTGCTGGCAGACCTTTTCATTAAATAAAGGCCATATGATATAACGTTGGTTCATGCATAAGAGTCGATTCCGCAAGTTCGAAGTTTTGAAGTGTTGAAATTTGAAACGTCACTATAAGGTTGATTTTTAGAACCGGAAGTGCACAGTTTGATGGATTTGTTTTAACATCCAATTTTTTGTTTGATTACCCACCAAATCAGTCAGTATACCAATCAACTGATCAATGTCGGATTTACAGACAGCAGCCTGTTATAAGCAGAATAAAGAGACGGGTATCAAACATTGAAAAATGCGTAATTTAATGACTTAAATTTAATAAATGCGTGCTCGACAAAATCAGCTCTGTCGTAAGTCAAACAAAAATGAGCATAGAATTGTAAAGCTTTTGTGGGAAAATGTCACTACATTTATATATGTGGAAATATTCAATGGTCCACGTGCGCGATTAAGGCTTGATTGTTGATTTTTGCCACCGGCAGTGAAAATCAGACTTTTCAATTTAATAAATTATTAACACTTTAGACTTTGAGACTATGATACCTATTGGCGCTACCTGATGGCGGACTTCAAATCTTCATCAAGAAGATTTCAAATCCCGTTTAATCTATTGAGTTTTTCTTTTCTTAGTCAATAGATTAATCGCTTTGGGAAAACTTTACACAGAGTAACGAGGAGCTGAGAATGTCCGCCACTCTGACGTCACAGGTATCCATGGTAACCACAGGACTCCGCCCCACGCTGTAGTTGACAGTTGTTTTATTTGATAAGCCACCTGTAACAGAACAGATGGATGCTAATATGCACGACTGCTTTATATCTAGGTGCAATGTTGACAGACGAACGTAATTATGAAGCGTTCGAACAATTAAAATGTTGACGAGAGACGAAACGTTAAACATTAAACATTCATGCCTGCTTGTATAACATATGAAGGCCAATGAAAGTGTTGACAAGAGGTCCTAAACATAAAATATTGAGATCCATATAGCATTTGGATAAAAGAACCTAAAGATAAAACATTAGACGCATAGCATTTGTGTAACATAACCAACACATATAACATTAGACGCACAGCATTTGTGTAACTGAACCAATACATATAACATTAGACGCACAGCATTTGTGTAACTGAACCAACACATATAACATTAGACGCATAGCACATGTGTAACTGAACCAACACATATAACATTAGACGCACAACATTTGTGTAACTGAACAAACACATATAACATTAGACGCACAACATTTGTGTAACTGAACAAACACATATAACATTAGACGCACAACATTTGTGTAACTGAACAAACACATATAACATTAGACGCATAGCATTTGTGTAACAGAACCAACACATATAACATTAGACGCATAGCATTTGCGTGAACCTTACAGGATTAGTGTTCAGATTTATTATTTATTCACAGTTATCTACCCCTGTATACACTGATAAACTGAGTGTAAAAATATTGGACAAGGGGTACATTAGCCTGAATAATATGAGACTTAAAATCTTTGGATAATGAGGATAGATTTATGCATTCTTTCCGCCAAACACTCGGCAGTCTCCGCCGCATTACGTTATACAAGTCCAGCCTTTACGAGCTGACGGAGCATTGCCATTTTGTTCAGTGTTAAAAAGTCAAACAATTGACATCAAGCATATCGCATTTCTCCACGTAATGGTTTGCTCTTCTACACACGGCCGTAAAAAAAATGTGGTCGGAGAGACCTGGTGGTAGTTTTTTCAAGTTTCCAGACGATTAGGCCGTCAGGAAAGCAGTGATTTGCAGCAGGAAGAAGGGTTTTGCACCCACCAAAAACAGCCGTATCTGCTTTCGCTCTTTTAGTAGTTGTAAAATAATATTAACTGAACTGAAAACTGATAAATAGTAAGTCTGTGTACACTAACGCCAACGTCCACATTGTACATGTACTTCTATTGATTTTGTACGTGGATATATATATATATATATATATATATATATATATATATATATATATATATATATATATATATATATATATATATATATATATATAGATGGTTTGGGTAAAAGAACCTAAGCATAAAACATTACCGTTCATAGCGTTCCGATGAAAGGCGCTTAAAAACACATACGCTGGTGGGTCAGTGAGACATCCTCCTGTACTTCAAAATATTTTTAAATGTCTTGGCGTAACAGATGAATTAAAAAAATAAAACACTCGCTGGTCGATGCGTGTATCTGACGTGACTCACCCTGTACAGTGGGTAGTACCAGCCAGTAGGAAGCCATGTTTGCGCAGAGGTCAGCGAGTCGAGCTCCTACCGTGGAGCGGAGTAGGGATTCGGGGATTAGGCCCGGAAGTGCCGTCACTGCGACGTCATCCAGGGAGAGCGTCGTATTGGTCCCCTGCTTAAATGGGAGAGAAGATGCAGATATTTCTTTGCTTTATTTGTTGATTAAATTGTTGAACAGCCCCTTCTTCAAACATTTTTCACTTCTTTTCAATGGAAGTCAGTTTTCAAGGAGTGACCGGAGAAGACCACCAACCCCTGGCAAGTTTCTGGGAATTATATAGAGAGGGAGAATAGTAGGGAATAAGTACCGTGGTCAGAGTAGTGTTTCTTTTACAAGACTCAGTATCACGCGCCATGAACGCACAGGTTCCTACATCACTACATGCGGGCCTCCTCTCCGGCCGCACGTGGGGAGGTCTGACAACAACCTGCGGTTTCCCCAGAGATCTGCCCGGTTTCCTCCCGTAAATAAATAAATAAATCCTCTATCGTAAGCTAATCTACGTTACCGAATATAGCGACTATGTCAGTTATTGATATTTGCAACATCACCCGTGCTTTAATATCAGATTTACATATACACTCAATCGTAATTCCGGCGTAGCCTCAGTTGCGTTATGGCATATGACATCGTCAGCATAAAATCTTGCGTTCAATGCATTGTCTCGGTTATCTGTTAAAGACAGAATATAATTCTGTTCAAACATTTAATCTGAACCCGTCATTCTTAGCTTCCAAGCATTATGAAGGCAACGAAACCTTAAAGGGGGACACTTTAATTTCTGACCTTATGTATGCTTGGACATAGTTTTAAACCCACCTTGAAGCGATCAAGGTTTTTCAAAGAACCTTCCAAGAATTCGTGGATTCGTTTGATGAAGCATCTTTTCCGGTCGATATCCTTGTTGGCCATGAACCCCTAGAGGAAGACACAAGACACGGATTCACTAACAGTTCATTGCTTCTTGCTCGCTTGCTTCATGGTAGATTGTCTTGTAAAACAGATTTAGTACATATGCCCCGAGGAAGGAAGTCTAATGGTCATGCAAGTATAAATATACCCATTAGTTTAGTTAAAGGGATACAGAATCGATTCTGATTGGCTGTTGTGAGAGATAGGCAAGTCCAGGATATGCCTTGCCTAAGTTTAATTTTAGGTATGGTACATTTATTCAAGCGAAACTAAGGCTGCAAGTTTTAGCCAAGGGAACGCTATTTCCACTGCCAGCCAATCAGCGTCGGGTCTGTATCCCTTAAGCGAATGCTTACTGTACCTCCTTCGGTATATTTTAATACATGTATAATAAACGTGTCTGAAATAGGTGCATTTATATTTGATATTGTCCGTTAGTCGTCGAAATTTTTTTTCTTTTTGACTCATAAAATAACTTGCGGAAAATGACCTAAATTTTCCGCGGTCGGTTACTTTCACAGAGTCACAGTTGGGAGATGTTATGTGAGATATTAGCAACCCTCCACCTATCCCCCATTAAACTTCATGACAGCTTAGGTTGCTAATCCACACCGCATGGGGGTCAACTTAACTACTTGACAGTGAGGCTTGAAGATTTCTAGACCAATCACACCTTTGTTTTTTACTCATGAATTAAAGTGAAGCGAAGAAACCTGTATATTCCAAAAATGTCCACGCTAAACAGGCCATTTGGTGTATTACTTCTCAGGTTGACAGGCTAAATTTGCGTGTTACACTTGCTGGCCTCAGTTAAATGGGTGAATGCTTAATTGTTCAGGTTACGTGGTCACCCGATGATACCATTATCCGGAGAACGGTGTTGTCCGTTCACAGCCCCGTAAATAAATTTAACAAATCGGCATACAAAGGTTTTTTAAGCCTTATAGGTCTGACTGGTAAATATCAGTCGCCAAGCTTTCGCAAAATAGAAGTGGAGTTTGCCACGTCTCATGCACGTGTTATTTCGTTACAATCTAATCTCTCCTCCCATTTCAGAAGAATTCTATTTCCCGCCTTATAAAATCGGGTACCTTCTCGCCATACGTGAGATGTGCATTCGGGCAGTAGCTGTGTAGCGATTCTACTAGAGCGAACAGTTGCATGTTCAGCGTGAGGCCTGTTTACTGGTTTTGTCACAGGCGTGTACAATATTGTGAACACACGCCTCTGACCCCCCGCTGTGTCCAATTACCAAGAATCACAACCAGACACAAGGAATCATGGGATACACTTTTTAAAAATCATCGGCTAAACTGTACGTGATTTACAGTAAAGTTAATAGTTTCTGAAAGGTAATCATTCGGGATATTCTAAAATAATAGCACGAATTCGGTTGGATTCCCTCCGATAAATTTTTGGACAAAAATCTCTTTAACAGCATTAACCTTGTATAAAGAAGATCAAGCTAATAGACATGTAACTGTACAGCAACTAAAAGAGACCACTAGCGGACTAAATCAAGGGAAGTATTGATAACAGGCTTGCAACTACACGTAGTCTCTTGTCTAGACGAAAAATAGGAAGGTGAGAATGCCAGGGATGTAGGAAGATGAGAATGCCTGGGATGTAGGAAGGTGAGGATGCCTGGGATGTAGGAAGGTGAGAATGCAAGGGATGTAGGAAGGTGAGAATGCCTGGGATGTAGGAAGGTGAGAATGCCAGGCATGTAGGAAGGTGAAAATGCCTGGGATGTATGAAGGTGAGAATGCCAGGGATGTAGGAAGGTGAGAATGCCTGGGATGTAGGAAGGTGAGAATGACAGGGATGTAGGAAGGTGAGAATGCCAGGGATGTAGGAAGGTGAGAATGCCAGGGATTTAGGAAGGTGAGAATGCAAGGGATGTAGGAAGATGAGAATGCCAGGGATGTAGGAAGGTGAGAATGCAAGGGATGTAGGAAGGTGAGAATGCCTGGGATGTAGGAAGGTGAGAATGCCAGGCATGTAGGAAGGTGAAAATGCCTGGGATGTATGAAGGTGAGAATGACAGGGATGTAGGAAGGTGAGAATGCCAGGGATGTAGGAAGGTGAGAATGCCTGGGATGTAGGAAGGTGAGAATGCCAGGGATGTACGAAGGTGAGAATGCAAGGGATGTAGGAAGGTGAGAATGCCTGGGATGTAGGAAGGTGAGAATGCCTGGGATGTAGGAAGGTGAGAATGCCAGGGATGTAGGAAGGTGAGAATGCCTGGGATGTAGGAAGGTGAGAATGCCTGGGATGTAGAAAGGTGAGAATGCCAGGGATGTAGGAAGGTGAGAATGCCTGGAAGGTAGGAAGGTGAGAATGCCAGGGATGTAGGAAGGTGAGAATGCCAGGGATGTAGGAAGGTGAGAATGCCAGGGATGTAGGAAGGTGAGAATGCCTGGGATGTAGGAAGGTGAGAATGACAGGGATGTAGGAAGGTGAGAATGCAAGGGATGTAGGAAGGTGAGAATGCCTGGGATGTAGGAAGGTGAGAATGCCAGGGATGTAGGAAGGTGAGAATGCCAGGGATGTAGGAAGGTGAGAATGCAAGGGATGTAGGAAGGTGAGAATGCCAGGGATGTAGGAAGGTGAGAATGCCAGGGATTTAGGAAGGTGAGAATGCCAGGGATGTAGGAAGGTGAGAATGCCAGGGATGTAGGAAGGTGAGAATGCCTGGGATGTAGGAAGGTGAGAATGCCAGGGATGTAGGAAGATGAGAATGCCTGGGATGTAGGAAGGTGAGAATGCCTGGGATGTAGGAAGGTGAGAATGCCAGGGATGTAGGAAGGTGAGAATGCCAGGGATGTAGGAAGGTGAGAATGACAGGGATGTAGGAAGGTGAGAATGCCAGGGATGTAGGAAGGTGAGAATGCCTGGGATGTAGGATGGTGAGAATGCCAGGGATGTAGGAAGGTGAGAATGCTTGGGATGTAGGAAGGTGAGAATGCCAGAGATGTATTTGTTAAAACGTCGATAATCCTGTTCAGATTTGTTTGTGGAATCAGTGAATGGACGAATGAGCATGGCATAACGCCAGTTCGGCAACACTGCAGCCGTATTTGTTTGAGGAAAGACATTTACTTGAGGAAAGGCTAGAAATACTATCCACCGCCATCTAAGATCTCTCAGCTACTTGTGGAAGGCTTACCTCTTCAAAGTCATAGATAATAATGGACTGCTGGAAACGGCCAAATGTAGGCACTTCCACCTCTACGGTGTTTGTTGTTCCGTCTACAGTCACGTGATTCCACGTACGGTGACCATCGTGTGAAGCAACCAGGAGAAATTTCTGGAAAGGTTAGGAAACAGACAAAAATACAGAAAATCTCCAACACTTCGCTGACTGGATCATGTGTGAGCATGTTCTTTATTAACTGGTCTAATCCTGCTTGGGATTGGGGTCCGTGCATGATGGCAGTCCGCGTGGGACTGGGCTTTATGCAGGATGGCGGTCCGCGTGGGACTGGGTTCCGTGCATGATGGCAGTCCGCGTGGGACTGGACTCCGTGCATGATGGCAGTCCGCGTGGGACTGGACTCCGTGCATGATGGCAGTCCGCGTGGGACTGGACTCCGTGCAGAATGGCAGTCCGCGTGGGATTAGGCTCCGTGCATGATGGCAGTTCGCGTGGGACTGGGTTCCGTGGATGATGGCAGTCCGCGTGGGATTGGGCTTCGTGCATGATGGCAGTCCGCGTGGGACTGGGTTCCGTGCATGATGGCAGTCCGCGTGGGACTGGACTCCGTGCATGATGGCAGTCCCCGTGGGACTGGGCTCCGTGCATGATGGCAGTCCGCGTGGGACTGGACTCCGTGCATGATGGCAGTCCGCGTGGGATTGGGCTTCGTGCATGATGGCAGTCCGCGTGGGATTGGGCTTTATGCAGGATGGCGGTCCTTGCATAATGGCGGTTCGTACATGATAGCGGTGCGTGCGGAATGGCGGTCTGTGCATTTAAAACCCAACTCTGCCCTTCGTATGCCCAATCATCATCTGCAGCTGAATTGAAAGGTCGCTTAATGTCGCCAGTCCCCTCCGTGAAGACACCATAGTCAATTTAATATTACGCGTAGCTTTGTGTTTAAACGCAAAAGATAAAACATTTCTTGAAGCTAGTCGATATGGAGTAAAACCATCATTTGATCGATTTCAGTCAACGAGAACCGTACAAACAATATCAGAACAATTGTACAAAATAATCAAGCTGCACGCGAAAGCACTAACCTCTTCATGAATATCTGATCTGCTCCTGTGACTTGGCTCTGAGCGTGACTGTGTCACACAGAAATAGGCGGTGAGCAGACAAAGGCAGACGAAACCGAGCAGTACGCCGGGAAGGACAAGCAGCAAGCGACGAGTGCGGACTGTGACATCATCAACGGTTGGAACCTGTCAGACCAGAGAGAAGCAGATATATCTGATGACCGTTTAGACAACTTGTACAACAGCTATAATACATGCTGTACAGGTATCCTATACCGCATTCGTAAAAGTTCTGTTAGATTACACATATCTGAATTTGAATCGGAATCAGTCGAATAGAATATATAGAATCTTATACAATACACCGCGGTTGTCGACCGACTTTCTGTTCGGCACATCTCTCGTTGGTTTCCTATATTCGTTAGGATGATTCATTTGTTTTAAAGGCAAAGAAAAACACTAATGAGAAATATATGTCAACTGAAAGGCCATTAAACACTGTCCACAAAAATAGCTGGATTTAATTTTTTAGAATTTGTTCAACCCAACGAAATTCGGTTTTCGTTTTTTATCACACAAGGACTGCTAGATTTCATCATTCTAAATACATATAGATATATAGTTCCATGTATGCATTCGCAAAATTAACCTTGAGACAAAATATTTCAAGCACAAAATATGGATGTGACGTCACATATACCCTCTGTGTCACTACAGACCACCTTAGAATCGGATTTTTTTAACCAATTTTACTCGGTTTGAAAAATTGTAAAAAAGCACATCGAACTATTTTCGTAGACAGTGTTTAATGGTATTTCAACTCATATATACCCGTACTTCATTGTAGTGTATTCTTTGCCTTTAATGGCGCCGACTACAGCGTCCTCGGACTATGCGATACCTTACCTTTGAACTGCCATACTGCGATTAGCAACATCACAAAATAGAAAGTTATGCTTTTTAAATTTTCTTCGGGATACTTTATCGAAGCATATATGTATTTCGCTTAGTATTCTGTAGTGTGTTAAACACAATCTATGTGAAAATACTCTTGGGTACGGCATATGACTCCAGCCAAATCAGTTAAATGTCATCCATGACATAGTTTGAACGACTGGCGCTCTGGAGCAAAGTATGCACCTATACTGTCTTGACCACCTAGTGCATGTGCACTGAGTGGCATGTGCACTGAATGGAGACCATGAAAGTCTGTAAAATGCAACTTTTGCTCAGGTTGTACGTTACATTTGCGTTTCGCTCATTGAAAGATTAAACAAGTATGATTTTGTCAAATTGAAGATGTATGTGTTAAGCTCAATGTATAAACACACAAATGAAACGTCTGTTCTATTTGCAATTTGTTGTTTCAGTGTATTTTTATTCCCTTTAGTAATCTCATGTTCCAGATGTATGGTGAAAGTAAATTGTAAGTTTATCTACCATGCACTGTAACGGGTAATACGCTTGTGCTAAATGTACCTTTAAACAGTAATAGGAAATCAGAGTTCATTCGCCAGCAAAATAGCAACCTCTACTCATTTATCTACTTACCCGACGGGAGTTTTACACCGCATTCAAGAATATTTCACTTATACAACGCCACCCAGTATTTTGGTGGGAGGGAACCTGACAGAACCCGGGAAAAACCTAAGATCAAGAGACCTCTGCTGTTTTAGCTAGCTGCTCATTCATTGAGGAGTGAGGATTATATGCCCAATACGTCGTTCACAGCAAAGTTAAACCAGCGATAAAAATAAAACCAACCCACTTTTAATTTATAATAAAGATTTGGAGAGAGATATTTTACCTGTACACAGTCAGATACTGAACCGCTGTCCTCGTATAAGCGCTTGGGTTTGGACACTTTCTCGACGCTCTTCGCTCCCCCTGCAAGCGCCGTCATAGTGCTTTTATTCTTCAGAAGGTGAATGTCACAGAGCACAACTTGAACTCCTGCGGTGGGGTGATGACCTGTGAATGCCGAATTCGAAGACTGAGTATAATATAAGCAGCTCACCAGAAATTATCCTCTTTAGTCAGGGTGTTTTGCTAAAATAATTTATTGGCAGAACCCTGACAAAAATTTCAGTTGATATGAAACAAAATTTGAATAATGAATAAATTTCGGTCGAATCGTGATACGAATGTCGGGCTAACAGAAAAAAATAATATAAAACTTAAGCAAAAATATGAATATGTGTGGCTAACAAAAAGTACAAATTACCGCACTTTAAATTTCAATTTATTTTAATTAAGCCTGTACTCGCTAAACACGTGTTCACTGGACCATGCAGAAGAGAGGTGTCCAACCCGTGGTCGACTGGGTAAATGATTTGCATATTTAAATCACTTAAGCATTGACAGCGATGAATAAATCTGACTAATTTCATTAAACGTATTCTGCTAGGCACATATTAGCTATTTTCTGCTTAACACATTTAATCCAGCTATATTTGGAATGTACAACTCTTATTTGCACTCCACTTTAGTCGAATAGCTTATCTGGCAGAGGTTAATCTACATCTACAATATGTTTGTGTGATTGTTTAAGTATATGTGAAGGCTTTGCTGGATTATATATTACTTTTAATTTCGTTTCAGGAAGGTAGATGAAATTCAAAAACTTATTCATTCCGCGCTGCACTATTTGCTAACTGTTACGCATCCATTTAGGTAAGGCACAAAGTCATGGCATAAAACTAGTACATTCAAGCCAGTAAGATGTTTTCGTCAAAAGGAGATTATCGCTTATTTCAGATTTTAAACATGTTTAAGCCAACATGTAGTCATAATAGGATGGGGAAGAATAAACCAGTATGTGTTTGTACCGTATCTTTGACTCGTGTTATCGTTATATTCTATGTTCCGTGCATAGCATGTCGTGAGGAACAAGGACAAACAGATACTAGCAATCTTACTGACGTCAGGTCCTGTGGCCACTGCGCTGAATATGTAAAAAGTTTTCATTAGGGATTTTAAAGTAGCCAGTTAAATGCCCCACCACAAGTTCAGGTATTCTTTTTGTGACCGATCATCACATAAACATGGCGGCGAAGACTTGCATCGAAGTTCCGTTGATTGAGAAGTTGTATATCAAGTGAATGATACGGCGTTTTAAGCAGGAACAACTAAAAATTGACTGTATCTGTGCGTCTTAACAGACATTAGTATACCAGCCGCCAACCAAGATGGACGTTTCGGGTCAATAATCGCAAGGCCAATACCCAACACGACGTTTAACACAAACTACCATGGAACTTAGTAATAATATAAAGTACGAAGCTTCGACGAGATCATGCAAAACGTAGCAATCAACACTTTTCATTGATGCTGAAAAGATGCAAGGTGTATTCTATGCCAACTGGTGAAATCAATATTCAAGTCATGTACCACGGTAGTATATACGTTATCGACAATAAAATATGTATCTGTTGCGCTTTGATTGCAACCGTTATATACCCAATGGCCATTTTGATTGAACACGATGAATATACATTCTCTATCTCACATTACGGGAAATTAACCACAATCGTGAAGCATTTGCATTCGAGGTAAACTGAAAGGAGGTCAGATACGCCATTTTTTTTTTACCTAAGTCTGCTTAAAACATGGTGTTAGGTGGCACATGAACACTTAGAATAAAACCCTGACTGATGTAAATTGACAAGATGCCATATTTCACCAGTTACGTGTGACCGTTTGCCAGCAATCACACTCACTGCTCTGGTTTTACTCTCTATGCTGTACGTCTTTAATTATATTAAATACTTAGTATAGTTTGCAAGGGCACATGTACCGGAGATCACTGTTATGTTAGTCTGGATCTTGAATATTGATACTGATTTGCCACTGGAGAGTGAGCCTTGATCTAAAGTACACACGAGGTGCGGGATCAAATCTGGTCTGGGAACGGAGAATTTCTTTGTTCCTCCCCTCTCGCTGCTTGTTGGGCATTGGTGATCGTTTTATGGCCGTTTGCGGAATATAACGTCGGTTAAAGTCCAGTTGTCTTCCAAAGGTATACACATCTATATGTCAAATAGGGGGAGACCTCCCTGGTAATGTGATAAACTTTTATGGTTTATCCCGGGAACACCGATTTAATCACCCCATGGAGTTGTCCGCCATCACGTAAGTGAACAATTTCTTAGTATTTATTTTATTTATTTATTTGACCGGTGTTTCACGCTGTACTCAAGACTATTTCTCTTATATGAAGGCGGCCCAGCATTATGGTGGGAGGAAACCGGACAGAGCCAGGGAGAAACCCACGACCATCCACAGGTTGTTGGAAAACCTTCCCATGTACGGCTGGAGAGGAATTCATCATGACTTGGTCTTTAACTCACAGCGACCGCATTGGAGAGAGGCTTCTGGGATATTACGCTGCGCTAGCGTGCTAACCAACTGAGCCACGGAAGCCGCAAAAACTCTTAGTATGTTGGTGTTAATCAACAGTCAAATAGATAAATCATTTGCGGTTGCATTTCTCTAGCTGGATGTTCTTCTTAAGATGTAGAGAAGACCCATAAGTCTCCAATCGTCCTTGGGGCTGTATAAGTGCAATCCTAGCTGTGATCGATATTTATGTTTTTCCAGATGTTTTTTTTTTTTTAATGACGACTGAGGCTTCGTAAATCGATAAATTCTTGATGACAACTTATCCAAATTTAAGAATATCTATATCATTCTTTCTGTGTTAAATTTACAACGGCGTGGTCAAATGAGAGCGGAAGGAGTGGTAGTCGTGAGAATTATACCGCCTTTCTCTGGAGACAGTTACTGTATCGTTCTCTGTGAGAGTTACAGCATCCTATTCACATGAGAGTGACAATCTACACAGCCCTTTGTTAACCGAAGGTGCAAACCTTTTTTTGTCAGTGCTGCCGCGCCATTTTAAAAAGAGAAAGAGAGATGCCATACTCTTGGAAAATTTATCATGTCTCAAGAGACATGATACACCTCATTCTCTATGGATGTCTTAGTCACATAAAAGTGTCAACATCATTTTTCCATGTGAAAGTAACTGGACTGTTTTTTTTTATTGCTCAAGTGACATTAATTTCCAGTTAAATGCGGCAGCGTTGTCTTCAAGTAAAAGTGGCAATATCTTTTTAAGCTGTGGAATGTTCGGCTCCATTTTCCAGTGATAGTCGCAACATCCTTTCCCGTGAAATTGCAGTGTCATAATCTCAGCATTGAAGAAATAGACCTGGTGTAACGCCATCTTGGCAGTACCCGTTTAGGTGGGACTCTCCAGATGGTACATCTTATCTGGACCTATATTTGTACAACGACGGTGAAGATTTCAATTTATCCTTACTTGGACAGCAATATACCGAAGGGTCCTGCATATGGCGTGTACATATATAGCCTTGTAGCACAGGTAGATCCTGTGTGTTGTGTGACGAATTCAAACAACGTCGCAAGTTTATTCCATGGCAAAAACTGTTTCAACGCTATCCCACCATCTTCACTCCAAGTTTCTTAAGTTTTACAACGAGTATAATTCTCTTGAGCGTCCAGGATTGCTGGTGCTCTGCTTGATGACTGCGTCTAGTTCATGGTAAACCGGGGCTAGGGTCTGGATATTCATCATTTTGAATTAGCTCGCCACGTTGGATTTACGAACAGCTGCAATCGAAGCGCAACCGAGATACATATTTTGTTATTGGCAACTTATATGCCAGCATAGGACGCGATTTCAACACTGACTTTATTTACTTTCTTAGTTTATTTGTGGTTTGTATTATACATTGCCCTTGAGATTATTGACCTGGAACGTCTGAATTGATTGATGCCTGTTATTAGAATATTTTGTTTGATGGATAAGGTCTGTGTAGGAATACTCTCTTTTTTGTGGCAGGGCAAGTTCATTCCGCCGCCACAGCCGCCGCCGCCACTGAAGTATCATGCGAAAGACACTAGACATGACCTCCTACCCAGTTAACTTGTACTGACACTAGGTCAACCAGTTCTGTTTCCTTGCTCTAAACTCTCAATGCCAAGCGAGGCAGCAACAAGTACCATTTTTAAGGACATGCAACACTTGGAAAGATCTGACCTTTGAAGAGAGAAGTTATCCAAAGCTGGTTTTATGAAATATATTTATACAAAATGTAGACTAAAAGTCTCAACATGGAAAATGTTCAGTTACTGTTTCTGAAAAATGTTATGTCACTCCCTAGATGTAAGGGCTGGGTAAATATTATGGTAATACTACGGGAATTATAGATTTTAGCGGTCTCTTCTCTTCGATCGGCCTTAACTTGTGGGTATAAACGACCGACGTCGCTCTAAAACTTCAGAATAAATCAGTAGAAAAAATCCTTTTGATTTGTCCACTTGGTTTCACGTCTTGGTGGCTAACTAAATGTACCTTTGTATTTGTGGGGGTATCTGTACGTATATTAAATCTTAGATTAGTGCTTTCTTAAAAGCCAAATTAGAGCTTCGCTGGGTAGCAGCGATGATCAATAAGATCGTTTGCTCGGATCCAGCCATCACTGTTCCTGATGCGGTTTTGTCAGAATGTGAAAATACCCGAGAAAGGGCGGTGGTTTATTCCGGGTACACATACAACAGAAAAACGATGCTAAAGACTTTAAAAAGGATACTTTTTGTTGTCTACTTACAGCGCAAGTACCACTCTAGGCCGACACTCCGCTACAACTATACAAGCTTTAGGGACTGTGAGACACAAGTAGGTTTGCTTAGTCTACGGGAGAAGTAATCGAAGAAAATTCAACCTGAATGAGATACTTCTCTTGTTGTCTTTCATACAGAATAAGGTCTTACATAAAAAAAATTTATGTCAGGAATGAAGCAATTCTGGAAAGTAATCAGGATATGTCTGGCCTTCAAATATGATAGTTTCAGTACTGTACATACAACTTTTTACTGCAGATTCTCTTCCAACCATAAAACTAACTTACATTGTAAATGTCAAAACATCTTGACAATACGCCGTTAAAGAACAAAGTATAAAAATAGGATATATACAACGATAAATGTTGAGCGAAATCGGTTTTACATTTCCTTCTATTGATTGAACGGGAAAATTGACATATGAGAACGGTTTCTACCTACAGGTGCAGGTTTTATCGAAGAAAAGATTTTCATTACCGAATCTGGCTGTATGTTCCACATAAAGTTACGGTATTTTTTTAAATAACCATGTCATGTATGGAAGATATATCTCTCACTGAAAGCACTCTACATATTGACCGGTTACCAGATATATTCATCATTAGAAGAACTTGACAGTTTTGCTCAAATAAATACATTGCAACTTCGACAATTCCATTGGAGATCACTACAGTTGCAAAATGTGGAAACAAGTGGCAAAAATATTAATTAGTCAAATTGCACTTGTAAAGTCATGACAAGCTACATATGTATTAACACTACCGAAACTGTAATTCAAAGGAGTTCGTACAATTATGCATTTCGGGCTATTTTTCTCGAAGAGTTTAGAATATACAGATTTACGATTTAATTCATATTGTGTATTTGTTGGAATTTTCGGCCTCAGGCGGCAATGTAGAAGAGCTCACCTTCTCCACCAGGAGGCGTAATTCGCCGGAAACGGCCTCATAATGGCGCCTATCCATCCCATGGAAGTTCAGCACCAACCTTGATGACGGTGCTCGTGCGTCTACAACAAAAACGCCTATGTTGCCTTTAAAAGCCAGGAAGAGTTCGGAATTTATATATTCCTAGCCGACAGCATGTCAAGCGATCACAATTTGAACGGGTCCTCTGGGATACTTGGACGGTTCTGAAACTTGAGCGGTCATAAATTGTGTTCAGACGGGGTGAGCGAATGTTTACAATATTATCCAGGGTTTGTGGAGAACAAAATACATGGTCGTATAATACTACACCTGTATAATAGGAATAGCGACAGTTAAAAACCCACTTAGCACTATATATGGCCAAGTTATTATTATTAATAAAGCACTTATCAGACTGTCATCTGCAGATCGAATTCATCTTAACTGTGGATTCTATGCGTGGACTGATGAGCCTTTGGAAACCGGAACATTCCATCCGGATTAGGACACTGTAAGATACTATATAGATGTAATTATTTGTGTTGTGTTGTATATTATCATCAGTTGTATTATTTGTCTACTTAGCTCAGATATATGTATTGAACTTAGTCAGTCGTCTTCGTGTTTCTTTGTTTGTTCTGGAGTAAGGCCTATCGCTGATCTGAGGGTTAAACAAGCCAGTTGTTTCTCATCTTGACTTTCCGATAGTGGTACCCTTACATTTGTACACATGTACTTTCTTAATTCTTTGGTAGTTTGTGTTGAACGTTATTTTAGAAGCTGGCCTTGCGATTAATCACACGGAACGTCCATCTTGGTTGACGTTTGGTATAGGAATGTCTGTTTCGACACACAGATTTAGAGTTTAATGTTATTCCACTCTTTATACTGTACGTCTTTTATTATTATCTAATTACATTTTGGTCGTTTTTGATCGCTAAGCCAGTCTCTGTAGCCTCTAGATGACGCTTCTAGAATGATGGCTTCAACTTTAATGGCCTGCTTTTTTCGAACGCAAGCCTACTTTGTATAAAAAGTTGTGAGAAACAGACTTTTATCAAAAGTGGACCACGGGCTCTTCCTTGCAGGTAACGCCATACACCCTTGCTGACACCGACATCCATTAATTCTCACTTTATTCGCAATGACGGCCATTGTCGGTCTGGTCGTATACTGGCTATTTTCCAAGTCTCTCGTCATTGAGGCTCGTCGAACCCAGTCTTCGCTGGTTCCGCTACTGAGTTATTAAATGATTTGTCACGCAGGTACCTGGCACACGTGCTGTGGTTAATGGGCATATGCTGGATTCAATCATGCGATCCCATTAGTTCAGGGCTTTTGGTTTGAAATAGTCTACAATAATTAGCTGTTAACAACAGACTGGCTGCAAGAAGACTAACATCGTGGAAAAGAAAGGCATCACACCAAACATAAATTAAAAAGAGTTTGTACCATCTTGTACTATATTTCCCCAAACAGAAATGCTACTTTGCTGTAGTAGCCTACACTTGTATCTAAAACTAAATGAACTTATCCACAGCAACTTTCTCGTCTTCAAACACACACAAAAAACAAGCACAAAACACACACATCAACAGATGAAACTGTTTTAAGGCCTTAATCCTGGAAACGAAATGTAATCTTACGGTCAGTTAACAGAAAATTATAATCTCATATCAGTCGTCCTTTAGTCCTCCGACACTGACACGACATACCACTGAGCCAAAGAGAGCGCCTGGTAAGAGTATTAGATAACAGAATATTAATAATATGAAAAAAATATAAAACGTAAAAAAAAAAACTTGACGAAAATTCGTAATAACTGCGACTTCGTTACGTGAATGACCAGCTTAATTGATACGATATCGAAGTGTTAAACCGACCGATATACCAACGGACCGACTTACAGACGGACAAAGCATATTATAGAAGGCTTGTCGTAAATAAAAAACAAAATCCTGTATGGGAATGAAACCGTAAAATTTGTTGAATTCCAGTGGGCAGACATAAATGCGATGGGAAAAAACGGATAAGATGTTACCTCCATTTGAATGGTTCATCACATATACAGTTTAATGGTACGTAGCAGTGGGTACGCCCTTTTACTTGCCTTATAACACGTCCATGAACCCGACCCTGTACCCGCCCCTCAAAGCGACCATATATTACGCCCTTTACGCTCTACACCCTCCCCCCTTCCAAAGTACAAATTCATAACTGGAATTAAAGGGAAACAGAATCCATTCTGACAGGCTGGAGTGAGAGACACACATGTCCAGGCTATGCCTAGCCTCAGCTGAATTATTGGTATATGGCAGATTTAAGCTAGCGTGTCCGAAGCTGCAAAGTCTAACCCAGGCAACCCTATCCCCACCGTCAGCTAATCAGGGTGTATTCTGTGTCCCTTTAAGCGGAACAAACTACACGAAATCCTCATTAGCGGTATGGTGCAACCACATTAAGATGTTTACGTATGCATAATACTCTAGTTGTTCATTTTGTATTAGCCTTGCTAAGTTTGTAGCATTGTGTTGGCAACCAAGACTTACCATGAAAAGTAATACGTGAACGACTAACAGATAAATATGTCACTAGATGAGTACTGAGGTTGGTATCCAAACAACTTTTCTAAACCTTTCTTGTGTGTTGATGTGCAGAAACACTTATCGCGATAAGAATGACACACGCTACAAAATTCACAAGACATAAAATGATTGATACAGAATACCTTAGTAATGTCCCTTCGTAATTTGCCATATCCCTTCCCCTATGACATAAAACGAAATTAGTTGTTGAGGCGTGAAACTATGGGGAGCGGGACCTAGCCTACTGAGGTACATGTAGTCCTATCCAGTATATAGGTTATGTCAACAGTGGCAAATGTATCCTAGGCAACAAACTGTGGAAAGACATGACATCAGGCTTTGAGGGTGTGACTATATGTTTTGCCTCAGGCAGAATACACATATTTGACGTGTTCGTAGAAACTATGCATCTGTTGTTCGTGTATATGTATTTTCATTAGGGGATTTTAAAAATTACTTAAAATGTATAAAACTTTTATCCTAGGCTTTTTTAACCAAACCAAAGTACATTCCTAAAAAGTATCAAGGGCGGTAATTCAGTGCAGTTCTATTGGGCCTTGGTTCCAGGTAATACAGAGCAGCAATTCATCTGCTTCTGGATAAGTTCGGTGTTGAACCCTTGTCAAGGTTGTCAAGGCCATTCTTGCATGAACACATTTTTGCAATTTATCTCATGATATTGAGAGACAAACCATGAAATTAATACCGTGGCCCTTTTGTCAGTCTCAGTTTCGTTAATGTGGAATAAATACGACTGTTTAAACTTTGAATGGATGTCATTTCCCGTGTACATGTGCATCATGTTACAATTTGTAGATGACGATCTCATCCAAATATTCGTCGTTTAACTATACTACAGTCATCTTCTAATAGAACACACTTCAGCATCTGCGCGGGTTTATCGCCTAGCACTTGCTACACGGCATTATAATGTATGCCCTCTTCTAATATTACAAGTGTGTTCAGTGTTAAGCTGTGTCATACGATATTTTTGTCCCTGCCTTTTTAACTAATCGGGGTTTTCCGTTGGGTCTACTCTTCATCCAGGCGTAATCGTAAGTCCCCACTGCAGTTGCCTGGGTCTTGTCAACCGTGCTGGACTGCGCCTTTTTTCCTTTGAAATTAGCCTTTCCTAATCTTACGAAAACTCGGACTTTCCCAGACAGCACTGCGTTCACTTGCTTCGCCAGCAAAGGTGCAGAGAGCAGGCCTAAGCCCCAGCTTGAAACGGACTTTGGGGCTGACCTCTTGCCAACAAATGTAGCATATATTTTCCCTCTTGGTCGGACCTGTACACCAACTTCAAAGACACGGGGTCCATCAGCATTACACGTAAAATGTCCTTTTCTCCGGAACCCCTGCTTTGTCCCCGCAGATCTCTTTAGCCAGTTTCCCACATCCGGGCGTTCGGAGGAAAATGCAAGGTACCACTGACTCCAGGAAATCTTAGGGAACTGTTGGCGGAACAATTTATCCGAAACATTTTCACGACATTTCTTTCTCACTGTTTTCTTCTGAAAGTAAAATAATACATTTAAGACGTCATGTAATTTGGTATAATATTCATGAATTTGTGAAGGTTACTGAGACGACAGCTTGTATGGTTCACAATAAATACCTTACCTTGAAAACCAAAAACATAATTGGGTAAGCACATTCTCAACAATAAAACCACTATAGCACGAATAGTTGTCTCCCTTTGATCTGTAATTCTGTACGCACTTGCCCAGAAACTGAGTTTGCCTAGGTACTTAATCACTTTACCAGACAACCACTCCCCCCCGTCCCCCACTCCAAGAAAAAAAAAACAAACAAGAACTTCTTAGATCAACAGATGTAAATGTAACCATCAGATTAATGCACAAGACAAAAAAAAAACTTTTGTCTATATACATAAATATACTGAACAACGGCAGCGTTGACAGCCTACCTTTTTTGCCAATTTCGCAGATTTTCTTGCACCAGATTTAGCTTTCGCTAATTTCACAGCCTTTAGCGACTTGGGCTTAGATGCGAGGGCCGGTGGTTTCAGCTTCAGTGCAGCTTTTACTGTCTTCGCCTTAGGTTTGCGTGCGTTCTCCTCCGGACCTTCCCTGTCCGTGCGGAGGTCACCAAACAATTTCTCTAAGTCCTTGTTAAGAGCACCGCCAACATGACGCCCCCGAACTTCGTCCTCATAGGCCTGAACCATTTTGAATATAAAAGGTTATTACATACAGATGTAAGACCAGAACAGTGATGACAATGTGGTGATCGGCACACGGTCAAACGTAACCGGTGAAATACGGTCTCAGTTTTCCTCAGTCAGAATTTTATTCCGACTGTTCATGTATATGCTTAAAAGTAGCGATGTACACGTCCCTTGGAACCATGGCTTAAGCAAAATTAGGATAAACGCTGCAGTGATCTTAGTTGCAATTATAAAACGTCACTGGTCTAGAATTAAAATAAAGGAAATTTTCCAGAAGCACGAATCAGACGGCTGCTGCGTCAAAATTCGGTTACATCATTCCCCAGCGAGGAAAACAATGAAATGCGCCACAAACTGCTAACTCTTACCTGGAATAGGTCGACACCCGCCTTCCCTGTAACAAATGGCCATAATCAGGTCAAAAATATTGGAGAATTGGTCAAGCTTAAGGTGTATCCCGTCGGTTAGCGCAGCCATTGTTCTGGTAAAATTGTAAAAAAGCACATCGAACTATTTTCCTAGACAGTGTTTAATGGTATTTCAACTCATATATACCCGTACTTCATTGTAGTGTATTCTTTGCCTTTAATGGCGCCGACTACAGCGCCCTCGGACTATACGATACCTTACCTTTGAACTGCCATACTGCGATTAGCAACATCACAAATAGAATATGTTTTAATTCTTCGATAAAGTATACTTTATCGAAGCATATATGTATTTTGCTTAGTATTCTGTAGTGTGTTAAACACAACCTATGTGAAAATACTCTTGGGTACGGCATATGACTCCAGCCAAATCAGTTAAATGTCAGCCATGACATAGTTTGAACGACTGGCGCTCTGGAGCAAATTATGCACCTATACTGTCTTGACCACCTAGTGCATGTGCACTGAATGGCATGTGCACTGAATGGAGACCATGAAAATCTGTAAAATGCAACTTTTGCTCGGGTTGTACGTTACATTGCGTTTCGCTTATTGAAGATTAAACAAGTGTGATTTTGTCATATTGAAGATGTATGTATTAAACTCAATGTATAAACACACAAATGAAACGTCTGTTCTATTTGCAATTGCAATTTGTTGTTTCAATGTGTTTTTATTCTCTTTAGTGATCTCATGTTCCAGATGTATGGTGAAAGTAAATTGTAAGTTTATCTACCATGCACTGTAACGGGTAATACGCTTGAGCTAAATGTACCTTTAAACAGTAATAGGAAATCCGAGTTCATTCGCCAGCAAATTAGCAACCTCTACTCATTTATCTACTTACCCGACGGGAGTTTGATTTGGAGAGAGATATTTTACCTGTACACCGTCAGATACTGAACCGCTGTCCTCGTATAAGCGCTTGGGTTTGGACACTTTCTCGACGCTCTTCGCTCCCCCTGCAAGCGCCGTCATAGTGCTTTTATTCTTCAGAAGTTGAATGTCACAGAGCACAACTTGAACTCCTGCGGTGGGGTGATGACCTGTGAATGCCGAATTCGAAGACTGAGTATAATATAAGCAGCTCATCAGAAATTATCCTCTTTAGTCAGGGTGTTTTGCTAAAATAATTTATTGGCAGAACCCTGACAAAAATTTCAGTTGATATGAAACAAAATTTGAATAATGAATAAATTTCGGTCGAATCGTGATACGAATGTCGGGCTAACAGAAAAAAATAATATAAAACTTAAGCAAAAATATGAATATGTGTGGCTAACAAAAAGTACAAATTACCGCACTTTAAATTTCAATTTATTTTAATTAAGCCTGTACTCGCTAAACACGTGTTCACTGGACCATGCAGAAGAGAGGTGTCCAACCCGTGGTCGACTGGGTAAATGATTTGCATATTTAAATCACTTAAGCATTGACAGCGATGAATAAATCTGACTAATTTCATTAAACGTATTCTGCTAGGCACATATTAGCTATTTTCTGCTTAACACATTTAATCCAGCTATATTTGGAACGTTCAACTCTTATTTGCACTCCACTTCAGTCGAATAGCTTATCTGGCAGAGGTTAATCTACATCTACAATATGTTTGTGTGATTGTTTAAGTACATGTGAAGGCTTTGCTGGATTATATATCACTTTTAATTTCGTTTCAGGAAGGTATATGAAATTTAAAAACTTATTCATTCCGCGCTGCACTATTTGCTAACTGTTACGCATCCATTTAGGTAAGGCACACAGTCATGGCATAAAACTAGTACATTCAAGCCAGTAAGATGTTTTCGTCAAAAGGAGATTATCGTTTATTTCAGATTTTAAACATGTTTATGCCAACATGTAGTCATAATAGGATGGGGAAGAATAAACCAGTCTGTGTTTGTACGGTATCTTTGACTCGTGTTATCCATATATTCTATGTTCCGTGTTCCTGTGGCCACTGCGCTGAATATGTAAAAGGTTTTCATTAGGGATTTAAAGTAGCTAGTTAAATGCCCCACCACAAGTTCAGGTAGTCTTTTTGTGACCGATCATCACATAAACATGGCGACGAAGACTTGCATCGAAGTTCGGTTGATTGAGAAGTTGTATATCAAGTGAATGATACGGCGTTTTAAGCAGGAACAACTAAAAATTGACTGTATCTATGCGTCTTAACAGACATTAGTATACCAGCCGCCAAGCAAGATGGACGTTTCCGGTCAATAATCGCAAGGCCAATACCCAACACGACGTTTAACACAAACTACCATGGAACTTAGTAAGAATATAAAGTACGAAGCTGCGACGGGATCATGCAAAACGTAGCAATCAACACTTTTCATTGATGCTGAAAAGATGCAAGGTGTACTCTATGCCAATTGGTGAAATCAATATTCAAGTCATGTACCACGGTAGTATATACGTTATCGACAATAAAATATGTATCTGTTGCGCTTTGATTGCAACCGTTATATACCCAGTGGCCATTTTGATTCAACACGATGAATATACAGTCTCTATCCCACATTAAGGGAAATTAACCACAGTCGTGAAGCATTTGCATTCGAGGTAAACTGAAAGGAGGTCAGATACGCCATATTTTTTTACCTAAGTCTGCTTAAAACATGGTGTTAGGGGGCACATGAACGGTTAAAATAAACCCCTGACTGATGTAAATTGATAAGATGCCATATTTCACCAGTTACGTGTGACCGTTTGCCAGCAATCACAGTGTCCTCACTGGTCGGGTTTTACTTTCTATGCTGTACGTCTTTAATTATATTAAATACTTAGTATAGTTTGCAAGGGCACATGTACCGGAGATCACTGTTATGTTAGTCTGGATCTTGAATATTGATACTGATTTGCCACTGGAGAGTGAGCCTTGATCTAAAGTACACACGAGGTGCGGGATCAAATCCGGTCTGTGAACGGAGAATTTCTTTGTTCCTCCCCTCTCGCTGCCTGTTGGGCATTGGTGATCGTTTTATGGCCGTTTGCGGAATCTAACGTCGGTTAAAGTCCAGTTGTCTTCCAAAGGTATGCACATCTATATGTCAAATGGGGGGAGACCTCCCTGGTAATGTGATAAACTTTTATGGTTTATCCCGGGAGCACCGATTTAATCACCCCATGGAGTTGTCCGCCATCACGTAAGTGAACAATTTCTTAGTATTTATTTATTTATTTGACCGGTGTTTCACGCCGTACTCAAGACTATTTCTCTTATATGAAGGCGGCCCAGCATTATGGTGGGAGGAAACCGGACAGAGCCAGGGAGAAACCCACGACCATCCACAGGTTGTTGGAAAACCTTCCCATGTACGGCCGGAGAGGAATTCATCATGACTTGGTCTTTAACTCACAGCGACCGCATTGGAGAGAGGCTTCTGGGACATTACGCTGCGCTAGCGTGCTAACCAACTGAGCCACGGAAGCCTCAAAAACTCTTAGTATGTTGGTGTTAATCAACAGTCAAATAGATAAATCATTTGCGGTTGCATTTCTCTAACTGGATGTTCTTCTTAAGATGTAGAGAAGATCCATAAGTCTCCAATCGTCCTTGGGGCTGTATATGTGCAATCCTAGCTGTGATCGATATTTATGTTTTTCCAGATGTTTTTTTTTTTTTAATGACGACTGAGGCTTCGTAAATCGATAAATTCTTGATGACAACTTATCCAAATTTAAGAATATCTATATCATTCTTTCTGTGTTAAATTTACAACGGCGTGGTCAAATGAGAGCGGAAGGAGTGCTTGTCGTGAGAATTATACCCCCTTTCTCTGGAGACAGTTACTGTATCGTTCTCTGTGAGAGTTACAGCATCCTATTCACATGAGAGTGACAATCTACACAGCCCTTTGTTAACCGAAGGTGCAAACCTTTATTCTGTCAGTGCTGCCGCGCCATTTTAAAAAGAGAAAGAGAGATGCCATACTCTTGGAAAATTTATCATGTCTCAAGAGACATGATACACCTCATTCTCTATGGATGTCTTAGTCACATAAAAGTGCCAACATCATTTTTCCATGTGAAAGTTACTGGACTGTTTTTTTGTGTTTTTTTTATTGCTCAAGTGACATTTATTTCCAGTTAAATGCGGCAGCGTTGTCTTCAAGTAAAAGTGGGAATATCTTTTTAAGCTGTGGAATGTTCGGCTCCATCTTCCAGTGACAGTCGCAACATCCTTTCCCGTGAAATTGCAGTGTCATTATCTCAGCATTGAAGAAATAGACCTGGTGCAACGCCATCTTGGCAGTACCCGTTTAGGTGGGACTCTCCAGATGGTACATCTTATCTGGACCTATATTTATACAACGACGGTGAAGATTTCAATTTATCCTTACTTGGACAGCAATATACCAAAGGGTCCTGCATATGGCGTGTACATATATAGCCTTGTAGCACAGGTAGATCCTGTGTGTTGTGTGACGAATTCAAACAACGTCGCAAGTTTATTCCATGGCAAAAACTGTTTCAACGCTATCCCACCATCTTCACTCCAAGTTTCTTAAGTTTTACAACGAGTATAATTCTCTTGAGCGTCCAGGATTGCTGGTGCTCTGCTTGATGACGGCGTCTAGTTCATGGTAAACCGGGGCTAGGGGCTGGATATTCATCATTTTGAATTAGCTCGCCACGTTGGATATACGAACAGCTGCAATCGAAGCGCAACCGAGATACATATTTTGTTATTGGCAACTTATATGCCAGCATAGGACGCGATTTCAACACTGACTTTATTTACTTTCTTAGTTTATTTGTGGTTTGTATTATACATTGCCCTTGAGATTATTGACCTGGAACGTCTGAATTGATTGATGTCTGTTATTAGAATATTTTGTTTGATGGATAAGGTCTGTGTAGGAATACTCTCTTTTTTTGTGGCAGGGCAAGTTCATTCCGCCGCCACAGCCGCCGCCGCCGCCACTGAAGTATCATGCGAAAGACACTAGACATGACCTCCTACCCAGTTAACTTGTACTGACACCCGCACAACCAGTTCTGTTTCCTTGCTCTAAACTCTCAATGCCAAGCGAGGCAGCAACAAGTACCAGTTTTAAGGACATGCAACACTTGGAAAGATCTGACCTTTGAAGAGAGAAGTTATCCAAAGCTGGTTTTATGAAATATATTTATTCAAAACGTAGACTAAAAGTCTCAACATGGAAAATGTACAGTTACTGTTTCTGGAAAAAGATATGTCACTTCCTAGATGTAATGGCTGGGTAAATATTATGGTAATACTACGGGAATTATAGATTTTGGCGCTCTCTTCTCTTCGATCGGCCTTAACTTGTGGGTATAAACGATCGACGTC
The DNA here is from genome assembly GCF_032854445.1 of Liolophura sinensis. Taxonomy (NCBI): domain Eukaryota; kingdom Metazoa; phylum Mollusca; class Polyplacophora; order Chitonida; family Chitonidae; genus Liolophura; species Liolophura sinensis. The sequence goes on along the minus strand of NC_088304.1, from coordinate 29,404,019 downwards.
GCTCTAAAACTTCAAAATAAATCAGTAGAAAAAATCATTTTGATTTGTCCACTTGGTTTCACGTCTTGGTGGGTAACTAAATGTACCTTTGTATTTGTGGAGGTATCTGTACGTATATTAAATCTTAGATTAGTGCTTTCTTAAAAGCCAAATTAGAGCTCCGCTGGGTAGCAGCGACGATCAGTAAGATCGTTTGTTTGGATCCAACCATCACTGTTCCTGATGCGGTTTTGTCAGAATGTGAAAATACCCGAGAAAGGGCGGTGGTTTATTCCGGGTACACATACAACAGAAAAACGATGCTAAAGACTTTAAAAAGGATACTTTTTGTTGTCTACTTACAGCGCAAGTACCACTCTAGGCCGACACTCCGCTACAACCATACAAACTTTAGGGACTGTGAGACACAAGTAGGTTTGCTTAGTCTACAAGAGAAGTAATCGAAGAAAATTCAACCTGAGTGAGATACTTCTCTTGTTGTCTTTCATACAGAATAAGGTCTTACATAAAAAAAAAAATTATGTCAGGAATGAAACAATTCTGGAAAGTAATCAGGATATGTCTGGCCTTCAAATATGATAGTTTCAGTACTGTACATAAAACTTTGGAAATCGACACTTAGCTCAGTTAGCCCCAGGTTATTTAGCACGCCTTGCTCCTTGCAAATTTCGGAAAATTCCGGAAATTCGAAAGTTTAAATTCTCGACAAACTGCATGTTGAATGCCCAAGTGTCGAAAGACACCAGGAGGTGCAAAAAATATAAATACATCCCATATAGTGTGTATATACGCGCCACACGTCCCCTATAGTGTGTGTATACGCGCCACACATCTCCAACAGTGTGTATATACGCGCCACACATTCCCTACAGTGTGTATATACACGGAACACATCCCCTACAGTGTGTATATACGCGCCACACATCCCCTATAGTGTGTATATACGCGCCACACGTCCCCTATAGCGTGTATATACACACCGCACGTCCCCTACAGTGTGTATATACGCGCCACACAGCCCCTACAGTGTGTATATACGCGCCACACGTCACCTTTAGTGTGTATATACGCGCCACACGTCCCCTACAGCGTGTATATACACGCCACACGTCCCCTACAGTGTGTATATACACGGAACACATCCCCTACAGTGTGTATATACGCGCCACATATCCCCTACAGTGTGTATATACGCGCCACACGTCATCTATAGTGTGTATATACGCGCCACACGTAAGAAAGATCATCAGTAACTTGCCAAAGATCGACGGTTTACTGCGGACTCTCTTCCAACCATAAAACTAACTTACATTGTAAATGTCAAAACATCTTGACAATACACCGTTAAAGAACAAAGTATAAAAACAGAATATATACAACGATAAATGTTGAGCGAAATCGGTTTTACATTTCCTCCTATTGATTGAACGGGAAAATTGACATATGAGAACGGTTTCTAACTACAGGTGCAGGTTTCATCGAAGAAAAGATTTTCATTAGCGAATCCGGCTGTATGTCCCACATAAAGTTACGGTATTTTTTAAATAACCATGTCATGTATGGATGATATGTCTCTCACTGGAAGCACTCTACATATTGACCGGTTACCAGATATATTCATCATTAGAAGAACTTGACAGTTTTGCTCAAATAAATACATTGCAACTTCGACAATTGCATTGGAGATCACTACAGTTGCAAAATGTGGAAACAAGTGGCAAAAAATATTAATTAGTCAAATTGCACTTGTAAAGTCATGACAAGCTACGTATGTATAAACACTACCGAAATGGTAATTCAAAGGAGTTTGTACAATTCTGCAGTTTGGGCTATTTTTCTCGAACAGTTTAGAATATACAGATTTACGATTTAATTCATATTGTGTATTGGTTGGAATTTTCGGCCTCAGGCGGCAATGTAGAAGAGCTCACCTTCTCCACCAGGAGGCGTAATTCGCCGGAAACGGCCTCAAAATGGCGCCTATCCATCCCATGGAAGTTCAGCACCAACCTTGATGACAGTGCTCGTGCGTCTACAACAAAAATGCCTATGTTGCCTTTAAAAGCCAGGAAGAGTGCGGAATTTATATATTCCTAGCCGACAGCATGTCAAGCGATTACAATTTGAACGGGTCCTCTGGGATACTTGGACGGTTCTGAAACTTGAGCGATCATAAATTGTGTTCAGACGGGGTGAGCGAATGTTTACAATATTATCCAGGGTTTGTGGAGGACAAAATACATGGTCGTATAATACTACACCTGTATAATAGGAATAGCGACAGTTAAAAACCCACTTAGCACTATATATGGCCGAGTTATTATTATTAATAAAGCACTTATCAGACTGTCATCTGGAGATCCAATTCATCTTAACTGTGGATTCTATGCGTGGACTGATGAGCCTTTCGAAGCCGGAACATTCCATCCGGATTAGGACACTGTAAGATACTATATAGATGTAATTATTTGTGTTGTGTTGTATATTATCATCAGTTGTATTATTTGTCTACTTAGCTCAGATATATGTATTGAACTAAGTCAATCGTCTTCGTGTTTCTTTGTTTGTTCTGGAGTAAGGCCTATCGCTGATCTGAGGGTTAAACAAGCCAGTTGTTTCTCATCTTGACCTTCCGATAGTGGTACCCTTACATTTGTACACATGTACTTTCTTAATTCTTTGGTAGTTTGTGTTGAACGTTATTTTAGGAGCTGGCCTTGCGATTATTCACACGGAACGTCCATCTTGGTTGACGTTTGGTATAGGAATGTCTGTTTCGACACACAGATTCAAAGTTTAATGTTATTCTACTCTTTATACCGTACGTCTTTTATTATTATCTAATTACATTTTGGTCGTTTTTGATCGCTAAGCCAGTCTCTGTAGCCTCTAGATGACGCTTCTAGAATGATGGCTTCAACTTTAATGGCCTGCTTTTTTCGAACGCAAGCATACTTTGTATAAAAAGTTGTGAGAAACAGACTTTTATCAAAAGTGGACCACGGGCTCTTCCTTGCAGGTAACGCCATACACCCTTGCTGACACCGACATCCATTAATTCTCACTTTATTCGCAATGACGGCCATTGTCGGTCTGGTCGTATACTGGCTATTTTCCAAGTCTCTCGTCATTGAGGCTCGTCGAACCCAGTCTTCGCTGGTTCCGCTACTGAGTTGTTAAATGATTTGTCACGCAGGTACCTGGCACACGTGCTGTGGTTAATGGGTATATGCTGGATTCAATCATGCGATCCCATTAGTTCAGGGCTTTTGGTTTGAAATAGTCTACAATAATTAGCTGTTAACAACAGACTGGCTGCAAGAAGACAAACATCGTGGAAAAGAAAGGCATCACACCAAACATAAATTAAAAAGAGTTTGTACCATCTTGTACTATATTTCCCCAAACAGAAATGCTACTTTGCTGTAGTAGCCTACACTTGTATCTAAAACTAAATGAACTTATCCACAGCAACTTTCTCGTCTTCAAACACACACAAAAAAACAAGCACAAAACACTTACATCAACAGATGAAACTGTTTTAAGGCCTTAATCCTGGAAACGAAATGTAATCTTACGGTCAGTTAACAGAAAATTATAATCTCATATCAGTCGTCCTTTAGTCGTCCGACACTGACACGACATACCACTGAGCCAAAGACAGCGCCTGGTAAGAGCATTAGATAACAGAATATTAATAATATGAAAAAAATATAAAACGTAAAAAAAAACTTGACGAAAATTCGTAATAACTGCGACTTCGTTACGTGAATGACCAGCTTAATGGATACGATATCAAACTGTTAAACCGAACGATATACCAACGGACCGACTTACAGACGGACAAAGCGAATTATAGAAGGCTTGTCGTAAATAAAAACAAAATCCTGTATGGGAATGAAACCGTAAAATTTGTTGAATTCCAGTGGGCAGACATAAATGCAATGGAAAAAATGGATAAGATGTTACCTCCATTTGAATGGTTCATCACATATACAGTTTAATGGTACATAGCAGTGGGTACGCCCTTTTACTTGCCTTATAACACGTCCATGAACCCGACCCTGTACCCGCCCCTCAAAGTGACCATATATTACGCCCTTTACGCTCTACCCCCCCCCCCCCCCCCCCTTCCAAAGTACAAATTCATAACTGAAATTAAAGGGAAACAGAATCCATTCTGACAGGCTGGAGTGAGAGACACACATGTCCAGGCTATGCCTCGCCTCAGCTGAATTATTGGTATATGGCAGATTTAAGCAAGCGTGTCCAAAGCTGCAAAGTCTAACCCAGGCAACCCTATCCCTATGAGGGTGTGCCTATATGTTTTGCCTCAGGCAGAATACACATATTTGACGTGTTCGTAGAAACTATGCATCTGTTGTTCGTGTATATGTATTTTCATTAGGGGATTTTAAAAATTACTTAAAATGTATAAAACTTTTATCCTAGGCTTTTTTAACCAAACCAAAGTACACTCCTAAAAAGTATCAAGGGCGGTAATTCAGTGCAGTTCTATTGGGCCTTGGTTACAGGTAGTATAGAGCAGCAATTCATCTGCTTCAGGATAAGTTCGGTGTTGAACCCTTGTCAAGGTTGTCAAGGCCATTCTTGCATGAACACATTTTTGCAATTTATCTCATGATATTGAGAGACAAACCATGAAATTAATACCGTGGCCCTTTTGTCAGTCTCAGTTTCGTTAATGTGGAATAAATATGACTGTTTAAACTTTGAATGGATGTCATTTCCCGTGTACATGTGCATCATGTTACAATTTGTAAATGACGATCTCATCCAAATATTCGTCGTTTAACTATACTACAGTCATCTTTTAATAGAACACACTTCAGCATCTGCGCGGGTTTATCTTCTAGCACTTGCTACACGGCATTATAATGTATGCCCTCTTCTAATATTACAAGTGTGTTCAGTGTTAAACTGTGTCATACGATATTTTTGTCCCTGCCTTTTTAACTAATCGGGGTTTTCTGTTGGGTCTACTCTTCATCCAGGCGTAATCGTAAGTCCCCACTGCAGTTGCCTGGGTCTTGTCAACCGTGCTGGACTGCGCCTTTTTTCCTTTGAAATTAGCCTTTCCTAATCTTACGAAAACTCGGACTTTCCCAGACAGCACTGCGTTCACTTGCTTCGCCAGCAAAGGTGCAGAGAGCAGGCCTAAGCCCCAGCTTGAAACGGACTTTGGGGCTGACCTCTTGCCAACAAATGTAGCATATATTTTCTCTCTTGGTCGGACCTGTACACCAACTTCAAAGACACGGGGTCCATCAGCATTACACGTAAAATGTCCTTTTCTCCGGAACCCCTGCTTTGTCCCCGCAGATCTCTTTAGCCAGTTTCCCACATCCGGGCGTTCGGAGGAAAATGCAAGGTACCACTGACTCCAGGAAATATTAGGGAACTGTTGGCGGAACAATTTATCCGAAACATTTTCACGACATTTCTTTCTCACTGTTTTCTTCTGAAAGTAAAATAATACATTTAAGACGTCATGTAATTTGGTATAATATTCATGAATTTGTGAAGGTTACTGAGACGACAGCTTGTATGGTTCACAATAAATACCTTACCTTGAAAACCAAAAACATAATTGGGTAAGCGCATTCTCAACAATAAAACCACTATAGCACGAATAGTTGTCTCCCTTTGATCTGTAATTCTGTACTCACTTGCCCAGAAACTGAGTTTGCCTAGGTACTTAATCACTTTACCAGACAACCACTCCCCCCCGTCCCCCACTCCAAGAAAAAAAAACAAACAAGAACTTCTTAGATCAACAGATGTAAATGTAACCATCAGATTAATGCACAAGACAAAAAAAAAACTTTTGTCTATATACATAAATATACTGAACAACGGCAGCGTTGACAGCCTACCTTTTTTGCCAATTTCGCAGATTTTCTTGCACCAGATTTAGCTTTCGCTAATTTCACAGCCTTTAGCGACTTGGGCTTAGATGCGAGGGCCGGTGGTTTCAGCTTCAGTGCAGCTTTTACTGTCTTCGCCTTAGGTTTGCGTGCGTTCTCCTCCGGACCTTCCCTGTCCGTGCGGAGGTCACCAAACAATTTCTCTAAGTCCTTGTTAAGAGCACCGCCAACATGACGCCCCCGAACTTCGTCCTCATAGGCCTGAACCATTTTGAATATAAAAGGTTATTACATACAGATGTAAGACCAGAACAGTGATGACAATGTGGTGATCGGCACACGGTCAAACGTAACCGGTGAAATACGGTCTCAGTTTTCCTCAGTCAGAATTTTATTCCGACTGTTCATGTATATGCTTAAAAGTAGCGATGTACACGTCCCTTGGAACCATGGCTTAAGCAAAATTAGGATAAACGCTGCAGTGATCTTAGTTGCAATTATAAAACGTCACTGGTCTAGAATTAAATAAAGGAAATTTTCCAGAAGCACGAATCAGACGGCTGCTGCGTCAAAATTCGGTTACATCATTCCCCAGCGAGGAAAACAATGAAATGCGCCACAAACTGCTAACTCTTACCTGGAATAGGTCGACACCGCCTTCCCTGTAACAAATGGCCATAATCAGGTCAAAAATATTGGAGAATTGGTCAAGCTTAAGGTGTATCCCGTCGGTTAGCGCAGCCATTGTTCTGTAAAACGCCGTTGATGTCGAGTTGTTGAGTGCCTGGACAGAGTAGATGCGAACTCCCTAAAATAAAGATATATGTACACAATTTTTAAACTGCTCATTTATTGAAATGTTATGCCCTTATCTGATGAAAGGAAATGTAGACAATATTATATCATCTAGAAAATAGAAAATTCTATTGCATAAAATATTTATTTATTTATCAAATTGTTGCTTTACGCCGCACTGAAGAATATTTCCCTTATACGACTGACCGGGAATAGCCAGGGGGAAACACACGATCATCCGTAAGCTGCTGTCAGACCTTCCCACGGAGGGCTGGAGAGGACGCCAGCATGAGCTGGACTCACAGCGACCGGATTGATGGGAGACTCCTGTGTCACTGAGCAAGCTGGCGTGATAATCCCCTCGGCCACGGAGGGCCACTCTTACTTAAAACAAGAACGCATGTTGTTTGCAGTATGAAGGGCTACAGTGTAGACGGTAAAATAAGAGCATCAGTTACAGTGTGGTGGTTGACAAATGGTTAAAAATAATTCGTGAAATATGATCTTATGTCTTTTACCTCAGTTCAGCTTTTATTCTGACTATTCATTTAAATTATTAAATATTAGACAGATGAAATGCTTTGGTTTTATTTCTTAATGTGCAGATTATCATGTGCAATAACAGATAAGACTACAAACAAATTTTTTAATTTTAACTTTGGGGGGTAAAAATGGCTTCAAAGTGCAGTTATCTTATAGCCCCAGTGGTCTCAGCGGAATTAAATAGTGACAAACGAACAGATGACAAACGAACAAATAACAAACGAACAGATGCAAGGGTACAATGTCCAGAAATGAAATTCATCAGAACTAACAGAAGAACAAGACGTATATATGCAAATACAAAGCATAGCCTTACCATTTGTTGTAGTTTTTTGCACTCATCTTGCCAGTCAAGTTTTAGTTTGTTGTCGGGGTAATCTGGATCGTGAGGAGTTGCGTCCCCTATCATCACCAAGGAGCGCTGACTTCCTGGGGTCCAGGACAGCTGGACACAGACCCCCATTACAACTTCCGTTTTTCAGTAGGGACGATTGTAGTTCTGTGTATTTTAGGGTGTAAAGTCTTTTTTTGCTGCCAGCCTGCCGTTTTTGGTGTACAAGTGCATGCTTGGTATCAAAATGATGGAAATTGTCTAAGCTTTGGGCAGGTATGAGTTTTAATGGTGAAAGTTTGAAATTCTGGGCGAAAGGACACAAGGAGACAGGTGGTGATGAGGCTGCGAGTGACGTCCCCTTGGCGTTGCTAGGCACCCCTCCCAGCTGCCGGCATGTAAAGGTCCAGATTTTGACGGTCAACCTATGTCAAGATTTTTACAGCTTCTTTCTCTCAGGCTGGGCCAGGTATGCACCAAAGCTTATTGGCCTCGGAATGTTTGGGACTGAGCTACAGCGCTAAACGTTAACATTGTCGCTTATGGAAAACTAATGGGGGTCTGTGGCCTGATCTGTCCACTTGTGCCAAAACATGTAATATGTCACTGTGTGCTCAGATTTCGCAGCAGCCTGATAATATTTGGTGGGTACATATGCGATGTGGTTTGCATTGACATGGAACTTGATTGAGCAGTTTTAAAGCTTTTTAATTCTATATTTTCCCCACATATCCATTTTGTCTAAAAATCGGCTAAAACGCTCTGTGGTCAAGGGTAGTACAGGAGTATAAACAGACTGGAACAAACACAGACAATGTTTCATTGTTCCTGGTTTTTAAAATGTCTCTTTTGGGGCTGACATTTGATAAATAATGCAAAATTTGAGTGCTGCGAGTGAAATTGGAGTATGTGGCTGATAGATAGGGTGGTGTGATTAAGGATGGTCAAGAAGGCCTTGCATCACATATAAGGGCCCAGCCTCACACAGGTGGATAAAAACACATCAGCAGATTAATTTACTTGGCTAGAGTAGTAGAGAGGGCCAGTGTGCATTTAATTTACAAACCAAGTCAGGTTCCTCCCATGTGTGCCACCACACACTAGGTAAATGTGCTTCAAATCATCCTGCAGGTCACAAAACATTAAAAACAGGCATCTCTGCTGGAACACTGTCTGCTGTTTTGGGCATAGACTTGAAGTGGACAAGGTAAATTTTCCTCTTTAAACTTAAAAATAAACCACTGTAGGCATGTAGTTTTCATTGCATGTGTATATTCATTCCTCTGACAAGTTACATGTGCACTCACACCGTATTTGTGGCGTTGGAACAAAAATGATCAATTTCAAGTTTCTAGCATACATGTGAGTGTGATCTGTTGGAATATTGCCCTTGTGAAAATGAGTCTCTGCCCCACCAGGTGTCTGTTTTTCCACCAGAACATAGTACGCTGTTCCTGCGACATCTCAAGGAGTTTTTGTTTTAGTATCTGGCCCAGTGTGGCATCCACCTCCCTGGGCAACTGGGATTTTTTTTATGTTTCCAATGTCCTCACACACAAGTTAGAAATTAGACAGCTACATATGGCTTTCACATCCTAGTTTAATACCTATTGAGCTTTTGTCTTGGTTTCCCTCTTTAGATCGTGTCTCCCAAACATGGCGTCAGTGAACTTTGCCTGGTTTATGCATATATTGAACTGGGATCTACCTAGGTGAGTGGGGTCTGCTAGCCGTTCAGCTTCCTCAAAGGCCTGACCATTCGGATGCAGTCTTCCACTCCCTTGGCCGACCTAGAATCCCCGTCATTGGTCCGGTACTACACCATGACACATACCCCTCCAGCCCCCCCCCCCCCCCCCCCCACCCACCCCCAACCGGGGAAACGTCACAGGTTTCTCATATATGTACGGACAGTTTGAATGTCCATTCCTCATGCCCACCCAGGAACACCCAGTGTGGAACCTGATTACGGATGTAATTTCTCACTGATTATTTGAGGATTTCTGTGTTGTTACAGGTTAAAAAGTACAGCTTTTCCCCTCTTCTTGGGTCCCTTCAACCTGTCTTGGGAGGGTTGCCTTGCTGACTGTCTGAATGACCAATGTGCATGTACTGTGTGGCTTTATTTTTGTAAGTGGCAAATTCATATTTCTCCCCTCTACTTATCTCTTGTAGATGCCAGTGTCACACTTTGGTGTTTGTTATGTGGAAAGTACTAATTTAGTCTGAGGCCACAACACAGGTGGTGGGATTCTTTTGCACTGTGAGTTGAGGTAAGCCAGCCAACCAATGGCAGCCATGGGGGAGACGGGAAAGGGGGGTAGTGGGGGGGGGGGGGGGTAGTGGGTGATCTTTTAAAGGGTTTTATCATGTGAATCACTATGTAAAAGGGATACTAGTCTTTTCTTTAGCCCTATCCATGGAAACTGTGCCTATGAGCATTTCTATATCAATTTGGATGCATATGTTTACTTTGATGGTGATCAAAATGTACTTTTCTGGAATTTTGAAACTCCGCTTTGCTACCCACCTGTATCACTTTAAGTCAAATTTTGCACAAAGTTGCTAAAAGGTATGTCCTATATTTTGTAAGTGAATTTTCAGATAAATTACCTGTCTTTTGATATATATTTTGACACTTTTGGCTTTTAAGTATTTTCTTAACACTGCTGTAAACAAGAAAATCTACTTGAAAATCCATAATTTTCTAAATGTTTGTCAATGGAAAATGTAAAATACTTTGTCATTGGAATTTTTTCATTTTTCTTGCAGATATACATACCAGCTTTCCAAAACATTTGACCTGGTTAAGATATTTTGAACGGTATGTGCACTACAGAGCTTTGAACTTCGTGCTTGAGGACGGACAAACAGACACATTTCCAAGATAGGGGTACCCCAAGTTAAATTCCTCCTACTCAAAAGTTTTTGCATGTATCAAGCTGTAACTTTATGTGTGAGGTTTAGAGGTAGTAAGCATTATGTGGTGCAAAAATTATCGATTTTGAAAAAAGTTGGCTGGTGTGATAGGACACAGACCCCCATTACAACTTCCGTTTTTCAGTAGGGACGATTGTAGTTCTGTGTATTTTAGGGTGTAAAGTCTTTTTTTGCTGCCAGCCTGCCGTTTTTGGTGTACAAGTGCATGCTTGGTATCAAAATGATGGAAATTGTCTAAGCTTTGGGCAGGTATGAGTTTTAATGGTGAAAGTTTGAAATTCTGGGCGAAAGGACACAAGGAGACAGGTGGTGATGAGGCTGCGAGTGACGTCCCCTTGGCGTTGCTAGGCACCCCTCCCAGCTGCCGGCATGTAAAGGTCCAGATTTTGACGGTCAACCTATGTCAAGATTTTTACAGCTTCTTTCTCTCAGGCTGGGCCAGGTATGCACCAAAGCTTATTGGCCTCGGAATGTTTGGGACTGAGCTACAGCGCTAAACGTTAACATTGTCGCTTATGGAAAACTAATGGGGGTCTGTGGCCAGCTCCTTACCCACCTGATGCAAAACAAGCTCATAGCATTCTTCAAAGTCTCCACCACCGGTGGATTCAACGTTTTTGACAAAATCACAAAGTTCCGGAAGCGTGGCTCCGAAGTCTATCCATTTGGTGACGTATTTTCCGGCGTCAACATAATCCCCATGAGCGAAAACGGAGATCCGGATGCCAGGGATGTCCGCTTGGAGGCGTTGCATCATATCCGAGAGGCGACCTCTGACTTGTTCTAGGCAGGAGGACATAGACCCCGTCGTATCGAAGGAGAAGACGATTTCCATGAGGCCACCTGGCGGCAAAGGAGGGGGGACAACTAAAGAGTTCTCCCTAGAACTTTTCGATGGGGTCTTAGTGATGCTCTCTCGACGTAACAGACTTGATTTCTTCGATGTTAATTTCGGCACAGCGCCTTCATCGGCGGTGGACCCCACAGAGGTTCCTGAGGGAAGTCGTCTAATGGTCGTTATGTGCTCACCTGTAGAGAGACCGTTGGAGGAGTTTTCTTCTACCAGCGGCAAAGTGGGCGCCCGTCGCAGTCCAACCACATCTCCCTCTACAGGTACACTCCCAGAGGGCGACTTCGATGACTTTTTCTTACTGCCCAGCTTTACAGGGGTAAATGGTGTTCGGGGAAGGGTGTCGTCCTTCCTCATGGCTACCCCAGAACTTGTACTGCTCTTAACCAGCTTGGACGGCCGTTCGTAAGATGAGGCTCTCGATGCCTTTCTCTTCACACCCGCCATCACTATGATCTGTGAGAGAATGTCACAGAATATATAAATGGGGCGAGCGGTGTCATTTCACTGAACAAACTTCCCTGTATAAATATGATCCAATAATTAACATATAAATAAAAAAAATGAAAAAAAAAACAACAAAAAAACAGTGCACTGCATGCACATGACGAAAAAATGATGACTGGATAATTTTTTATTGTATTCAAATTTATGATTGTTTCATTTCTATATTCGCCTTGGTTTCACTTGTAGGCTTAAAAAGACCTTATAGGGTAGATACTGCGGTCAGTTAATTTTTTCTGAATAAGCCATATATCTGTCTCCAGCCCGTGTGAGACAAACAAATAATCCAAGTTAAAGAACTGTGTTGTTCGGTAGTCATACATAGTTCAGAAATTTTCGTACATTTTACGTTAATATTTGTAAAACACATAAATCTTTACCTTTAGCATAGTTTTCTGTAGATAACTTTGATTAATGCACACAGAAAACCAAATTAAAATTGAACTGGATACTAGGCAGCCAGCAGAAAATTGTAACATAGGTATTAATAGCCAATTGTGTACTGACGCAATATTCACATTAGCCATCTAACTTTAAAACAAACATCATCATTTTGATGACAGTTAAGTCTGTGGTTAAATGGATGTGCGAGTGCGTTAGCGTTTGTTCTCGCGATTGCCTGACGCCTGTGCCCCGTGTTACCATCCAGGCGCCGACAGTTGTACCCAACCAGAGCTGAGCGCTTGTTATCACTTGTTCACTCAAAACCTGTTAAATTTAACAGAAAATTTGTGGTCTGAGCGATGATAGAATGTATTCTGTTATTATAACATAGTATTCTGTCATATTTAACATAATATTCTGTTAGTCTAATAGAATCGTTAGGTAGAATTAATAGATTATGAGTGTTATATTTAACAGAATAATCTGCTGCAATAACAGAACATTCTACCATCACTCAGATAACAGACTTTTAAATTTAAAAAAAAATTAGACAGTAGATAGGATATATGGTAGAAACCAGAAGCACATGGCATAGGCATGGATAACTGGTTGAAAAATATGTTTGGCCTTTTTATAAACGGCAGAATGATAGAGAGAATAGTTCCTGTTTTGTTCGACAGAGTTCAAGTGATTCGGAAAATGAAAATGTTCTTTACTACTTCTAAGGAGGTGGCTTCAAGGAAACTCCCTGGATGTCTTACGAATGCGGTTGCCATAAGTTCACATCCAGTTCACGTTGGCTTACATGTAGCTTCCTCCTACCTCCACCGTGGTATAATGAAGCAGTTTTGAGTACAGCGTAAAACACCAATCAAAATAAATAAATCAAGCAAACTGTACACAATATACAATGCGTAGCGTGGTGCTCAAATTGTAACATCTCATCTTAAATGCAGCCATTTTCAAGAGTCTTCTTTATTTCTTTGTATACCGAGTAACCCCTATTGGGGGGAGCGATACGCTACAGTGGCATGACATCATGTGTGACCCCACACATTGACAGCAGATATGACGCCAGATATGACACCACACATAACACCAAGGCAAGTCACAGCAGATTTAAATTTATGATGTAGTATGTTATGAGAAGCAAATGAACTAAAAAGGACCACCCAACCCTACCACTACCCCTAACTCAGTAATAAGCCCTATATGTACATGTGAGAAAGGACGCTTCTTTAAATGAAGCCGAATTTATTCTGGTCGAAGTTGAAATCGCGAGTAGTTTCAAATCGGCAAGATTTATTAAATTATTATTTAAGAATGTGCAGTACGAAATGTATCCACTAGTCCGATTAAGATAACGCATGTCTCCAAAAGCGACCTTTACAAGAACACGCAACCGTACCAAATGTCTTCTATGCTGTATACTGAAAGACTAACAGCATAGAGAGTAAAACCACGACTAACTGGCAACCGTTTCATAATCCTCAAATCGTCACACGTAACCATTGTGAATATGGCCTCTTGTCAATTCACTTCAGTTAGGGCTTTATTCTAACCTTTGATGTAAATTGTTTAACTAGTAGCACCATGGCTTAAGTAGAATTAACTAAATATGCGATGATGTTAACTGCAATTTATTAGACATCGCTGGTCTATTTATTTGATTGGTATTTTACACCGAACTTTTACACCGAATTTCACTGATTCGACAGAGACCGGTTTTATGGTGAGAGGAAGCCGGGCAGAGTCCGGGGGAAAGCCACGACTATCACGTCACTGGTCTAGAATTACTCAAAATGCAACAGAGCGGTAAACTTGATATATCGTCAATAAATTCGCTAAGCGGATCTGTTGGTAGGTAAAACGGATAAGTGGAGGTAGGCTTGTATATACAACATGGCATAAATGACCTAAATCTAGACTATACATACACACACACATATATATATATAGGTATATATACAGGGCGGCTTTTAGATATCAAGTGTAAACGCGATCAGATATAGCTAGGCTACTAAGCAACATAGGCTATCACGCAACTATAGCCACACCCCACTGCAGGTGTGCAAATTAATTCTCTTACCGTAAATATTTCTGTGAGTTTCCTTAATGAGCAATAAACACCTCACATTAGAATAGTTTTCGCCTAGGTTGTAAACCCGGCAATACCCGCTGTTGTGAAGGAGGGGGTCGTTCCGTCACGTGGGTTTGGTAAACCCACCCGTGAACACGCAACGGACATGTCAGCGCATATCGGCAGACAAGCCCGAACACATTAACGGACATGCCCGAAGTAGAGCCATGTGACGCGGGTTTGTCGTTGTTGCTGTTACTGGGGTTACATGTATGGATCGATATTGGTGATTTACAGGCTTAAGTTCGTTGAACTGATCTTCCAGGGATTTGTGTTGTACACTAAATTGTAGTGAATAAGTGAATACTTGCAGTCTTTGACAGAGCTGTTCTCGTGGAGTTGACGGTACAATATAATACAGAGGTACAGCATAGAGAGTAAAACAAGAGTAGCGACGACGGTGTGATAGCTGGTAAATAGTGACATGTAACCGGTGAAATATGGCCTCCTGTGAATGAGCTCAGTCAGGGTTTTACTCTAACTGTTCATGTACACGCTTTAATATTAACAAATTACAGGCCCCATAGCAAAATGGCTTAAACAGAATTAAGTTAATTGCGATTTATTACAGGCCACTGGTCCAGAACGACTACAAATGCTGCATTGCCATCACTGTTAATATATACACACATTAAAACAAGATAAAACCATATCACTTAACTTGATTTTTTGCGTGACGTGGGTAGATCTTTAATCTAGTTAATGTTTTGTGTCGGTTGGTTTGTAGAAAATATCTGTGATGATCTCATTCCCTTTGCGAGTAAGGAGAATGTCTAAGAAAGGTATTTTTTTCCAAATTCAGATGTGTTATTTTCTAAAATAATTCGTATACGCCGTTAAGAGAAAATGGTCAGATATGACCCTGATATTCAGGGTATAGACATGACCAACTCCAAATAATAGGGACACTTATCCCAAATATTTAGGGTCAGTGTCCTGTTTCAACCCCCAAAAATCTATCTTGTTTAGAACAATGACCCTTATTGTTAGCTTCAAATAATTCAACCCTTATTTTCCGATCCTACATTTCAGGGTCAGTTTGCCTGTGACCCTGAAAAATTGGGTCGAGCTGATCCTAAAATGTTGACAGTGTACCGGACAGTAAAAATTCTTTAGAAAAATGGTTGTTGATGTGGCCGGGATGTTTATCGAGCCAATTTTCAATGGCTATAATCCCAAGTTCATGAGATATATTGCTGCAAAGATTGGTTGCATCTAAGATACAAAATGTTTCATCATCGTTATAGAGTTAGGAATGAAGTTTCCTTCTCGAAGGCCCATGCTTCAGTGAAAGTCGAGAATTGAAATCCAAGACATTTGACGTTTTCGACGTTCCTGACGTTCTTCAATGACGGGCTGGGTTAAATTAAGCTTTTCCAGTGTGTCTGTATTTCGTCTTTGTTCCTACACGAAGGTTTTAATCTGGTGATAAAGTTTCCTTAGTAAATCTGTCTGCTGCCGCAATGAGTGAGTCTTGAGTGTCATCTTCACGCACAGTAGAAGTGGAAGGATAAAGTGTAAAGTAAAACTGTCTTGGTAAAATTATATATTATAGAAAAAAATCATGACAAACTTAACTTGTTGATTTAGCTTACCAGATTCACCTTATCATATATATATATATATATATATATATATATATATATATATATATATATATATATATATATATATATATATATATATATATATATATATATATATATATATATATATATATATATATATATATATATATATAAGGCTGGATATTATTTCCTACCTTTTTCTACTTTAGAAGAACCCTATTTTATACATGCTGTATAATTTATTTAAAAATCGTGTTCTTCGTAACCTGTGAGATAGGCTTACAGTTTAGTTACCTCTGTGAAATATGCTATCGAGTTATTAACATTGACACTGGGGTAAATTTCCAAAACGCTATGGACTGCTGAGTCACAATCGAGATAATCGCCGTGTTTGGTTCTCATGAAGGGAATAGGCTTATCTGCTGACTATCTATGTTCTGAGAGAGCATACTAAAGACGTATATAGTCGGCTTTACTGTCAGACTCCACACGGGTTGTACAAAACAGATGATGTTAGCTGCTCTGGTTTGTGTTGCGCTGATATCAGGTAAGACTTCCTCGAAGAAAAACGAGCCAACCCTTTCTTGCTTGTGATCTTCTAGATATGCCTTGAAGTCGGGAGACTTTGGATCAACCCCGGATTGGGTCATACCAAAGACCTAAACATGACACTTGATGCAGCCTCACTGAACGCTCAGTAATAAGAGATTAGAGCGAAGAAAACAGGACTGGTTGGCCAGGTGTCAGTATAAAATGACTGGATGGGGTGTCATAATACTTCAGCGCCTTTTGGCGGCATAAAATCGCCCTGCTACAAGAGAACACAGTATATGTACACGCCGGGTTGTGGCAGTAGTTAAGTATGGTGTACATACATTTATATTGTAAACATCTGACACAGGTGCGGAGAAAAAATTCAATCGCTGCTTCAGCTCCGATCCATTTGCTGTGTACACATACCCGCTGTATCGGAGGAAGAGAAGAATCAGCCTCCTGCCAATTTACCTCAGTTACGATTTTATTTTAATTGTTTATGCAAATGCTTAAATACTAGCACGTTACACATCCCCAAACACGATGATTTAAACAGAATTAGGGAACGAAAATGCAGTGATGTCAACCGGAATTTATTTGATGTCACAGGTCTAGAATTACTCAAAATGCTGTGTTGTCATAACATTTAACGTACAATAACATTAAACTCTCAATCTATGCGTCGAAACAGACATTCGAACATCAGCCGTCAACCTAGATGGACATTCCAGGTCAATAATTACAAAGACAATTCCCGAAGCGACGGGACAAACCATCCAGGAACTAAGACAGCATATAAAGAAAGAAATTAGGACGGAGTGATGCAAAGAGAAGTAGTCAGTAGTTTTCAGTGATGTTGGAAAGACGCAAGGAATGTTCCACGCGAATTAGTGAAATCTATATTCAAATCGTGTACCATGCTAGAATATAAACTATCAATAACAAAATATGTATCTTGGTGGCACTTTGCTTTGAAACTGTTCATATATCCAACGTGGCGATCTAATTCAAGACCACGAAATAGACACAATCATGAAGCAGACTGCCAGAAATTCTTGACGCCCTGTACATATTAACTTAAAAGAGAATAATACCCATTGTAAAATTTAACAAACTTGTAAATGGGTTTGGTGGGATAGGCTTGACACATAGTTTTTGCTGTAATAACTTGTGACGTTGACTGACATCGTCACACAACACAAAGGATCTGACATATGCTACGAGAAATGTCACGCCATATGAAGTGCCCTTTGGTAAGTTGCTTTCCAAGTAATGGTAATTAGTAATGTCAAAAATTGGAACCATTCCTCTTGTCGTAAAGTCTACGAGAGAGGAAAACGTTTTCATTAATACAAATGACACATGTAGGAGTATGAACCTTGTCGTTTGTAGTATATATACATTATATGTACGCCTAAGTTGAAACAATAAGATTTGTTAAGGTTTGTGCCGAGGCATCGTAATGGCAATATTCTGCAATATTCCACAAAAAACTGTTAGTACGACATAAAAAACCAAGCATACATAAATTATTTGAACGTTTTTGAAATGCAAATATTTCACATATCCATGCCACATTAATCCATGCCACAATAAGTACATTTTTTAATCCAGTTGACGACAACAAATTCTTTGCTGCAATTTGTATGCCAAAATGGCCTAAGAGGTAAGAAAACACACACAGTGCATTTACATTAAAATTGCGTCGCCTCCTTGAATGATGGAAACAGTAGCCTACCATACATGGCCAGGTGCCATTAATCCCAAAGAAGATAAGAGATTATCTTTATACATATGCTTGACCTTAGCGATAACCAAATGTAACTGGCATTTTCAGTCAATCATGCCGGTCTCTTTTTCCACTTTGAATACTTACTAGCGATAACCAAATGTTATTGGCATTTTCAGTCAGTCATGCCTGTCGTTTGTTCCACTTTGAATACTTACTCACGATAACCAAACGTTACTGGCATTTTCAGTCAATCACGCCCGTCGTTTGTTCCACTTTGAATACTTACTAGCGATAACCAAATGTTACTGGAATTTTCAGTCAATCACGCCTGTCGCTTGTTCCTCTTTGAATACTTACTAGCGATAACCAAATGTTACTGGCATTTTCAGCCAATCACACATGTCGATTGTCCCACTTTAAATATTTACTGGGATATTTACTTTTGTGAGTACGACGTAAAACATCAATCGAATAAAATAAATAAATAACTGACTTTTGTCGAATATGCATGTTACAATAAATTAGGTTCACATTAAAATTTTAACGATATATGTACATGTAAATCAAGGTTGTATTAAACGATGTCGAATATAGGCAATCTTCGATATTCCCCTTCGTCGGTTGATATCGAGGCCTTGGTGACAATAAATGATCGAGAGCGCTCGTGTAGACTTTATGTAGCGTTGCATGGAATTCATCGATGATCACTTGTCTTTTATGTAGCGTTGCATGGAATTCATCGATGATCACTTGTCTTTTATGTAGCGTTGCATGGAATTCATCGATGATCACAGATATATGATGATCATATGGCCCTTTATGCAGTGTTGCCTGAACTTAGTTGGAGATGACTTACCTTCCACCGACATGACACACTCACTTAACTCATTCAGCTGGTGATCATCACTGAGTCACATGTGGGGAAGTTCGTCAGTAACCTGTCAAGGGCCAGTGGTTTAGTTCGAGCACTCCGGCGTCCTCCATGCACCCTTAAAACAGATCGCCGTGGTATAAATGAAACATTCTACAGTAGCGGGTGAAAGCACAATATGTAAATAATCGATTAAATAATGAAAAAAATAAATAAGTAATAAATTTGATCGGGGATATATGTATATTATCTCGGTATTATTAGGACTTCCTCCGTTTGTAGTGGCCTCCGTGGCCGAGGGGTTAGCACGCCAGCGTGGGGGCAATGACCAGGGTGCCTCCCGCCAATGCGGACGCTGTGAGTTCAAGTCCAGCTCATGCTGTTTTTCTCCTCGGCCGTACCTGGGAAGGTCTGCCACCAATCTACGGTTGGTCGTGGGTTTCCTCCGGACCCTGCCCGATTCCCCCCTCCACAATGCTGGTCGCCGTCGTATAAGTTAAATATTCTTGGGTACGGAATAAAAAAATCAAAATAATAAATAAATAAATCTCCATTGCGTTTTTCGATGATTCTTTAAAGTGAAAAAGAGATTGCAAATTAATTTTTCTATGGTGAATACTTGAAACGAACTCTTGGTTGTACGTAATAATGTTCTAAATGAGAATGTAACCCATCTTTAACAAATATGTTTCTGCTAAAATCTGGTCTCGTCTAAGATCAACCATCAACCTAAATTATATTTTTATTTTAATATACATGCATTCATAAATAAATAAAATTAAACGAATGTATTTGGATATCAACAACAAATCGGTACTCAAATCAATTCACGACACATGCATCACATCCTTATTTAGAACACACATAACATCAAGAACAACGAACAAATAGCGCTTCTCAAAACATCTCACAGCTTCTCCATATATGCCTGACTTTTGATGAATTACAGCGGCTTCTGGTGATAGTTGCTTGGCACAACTTCCGGTACCCATCATGCTGTGGGGTGTGTAGCCAATGAGGGATGTTGTAAGTACGGTCTGGTGGTTGCCTCTCGATGCTCTGGTTCTAAAGTTTGCTGCTATTCGTCAGACATCTGCGGTCATTCAGGTAGGATGTACTCTATTCATAAAAGTTTTAGAAAAACGTCCGCATTGATCTGGGAACAGTAATCAATATAATTACTCATTGTGATTTTTGGAAAATTTCTACCAGTTAAGAGTAAAATGTATGCTCTATCTACAGGAAGACCATTGAGACACCATTATGGTATATCGTGGTATTGATGTATTTGTTTTGCACCAAGTTTCTTGTATTCTGTAACACGGACCGGAAGTTGGAGATGATCACCCTGACGTGGGCCAAAACAAACTGACCGCTTGGTGCTGAAGCACACAGAAAAAGGCTCATGTTTGCCAATTTGTTAGTGACCAGTAAGCCCTAATAGTACAAAAAATACTGTTTAATCTCTGCGGAATATCCAGACTATCTGGAAAGTTGAAAATTGTATATGTCCAACGGATACCCCATCGCTGAAAGCGATTCAAAGGAGGCATTTTCCTATGGTGTAACAGTAACTTTTTTTCTCCCACACCGCCTGTTATTAAGATCACATTGTTAACATTTTTGGATGTCTGAACTCATATAAAACGATGTCTGTTGCGCCAATATTTAAGGTGAAATACCTTCCTCTTTCCAGCCGGATCTTCCTGCCTGACGTCGTCTGAAATGGCGGCCCTGGAAAACAAGTTAATCGAGTACGAAGGCATCCGCTACACGGCATATGACGCACAGCCTTCAAACAGCTATGTGGACTGGACGATATGTAGGTTATCTCCCTTGGTATCAGAGTGCGTTTGATCTCCGACCTAAAGGGACAGAAAACATAAAAATGATGCCAAAATCAGATGAGAGAGCCTGAAATTTTATTTCCAGATATGGTCTTCGATCTTTTTTCTTTCAGGAGAAAAGGATATTTGAAAATATTTTTGTATGGTGCGTATTTATGACCACAATTTTGTATATATCGTCTTTGCTTAATAATGCTCTAAATAAAGATATGACGCATTTATTTCCTAATGTTTTGCACACTTTGGTCTGTAAGGTCTATGTTTTCTCCTCCTTAAAGGATAGCCAAACGTGAAATCAGTTCGCAAAACCCAATTTTTAATTTTATTGTCTTAACCATAATAAATAAATCAATAAATAATTGTACATTTGAAATAATCTATTTCCAGGCGTTGGATTTAACCTGAAGAGAAGCGAGGCTCGATCTGTGTTCAGCACCGTTCTTCCAGGAGTAAGCTTTGACTCTGTCTACGCCGGCCACACGTCACTGAGCAGGGCTCAGTGCATGTCACTGTTTGGGGGTAAGATGTAACATCATGTTACTGTAAAGTTAGACATGTGTTCTACATAAACAGATAAACTTCTATAACTTTACGCCATTTATATTTTTTAAAATAAAGTGGTTAGTCACTTGATAATGATCCCGGTATGTAGCTTTAAAGCTTGTGAAATCCTTGTTACGTTTACGTTGTGATGCCTTGACTTCATAATTAGCAGTACATTAGACCCATATTATTCACCTCGCCCCAAGACTCAAAACTGTTATTTGGTGTACAGTTATATTTCTGAAAGACAATGCAGATTTTCGATAAAGTTCAGTTATCTTCTTGACAATTATATTTTTGCTTTCAGCACGACTTGACGAAGACCTACATTCCGCGGGCACAGACAGTCGCCGGAAGTCAGTTCTGCGGACTTCCTGTTAACGTGAAAATCGCCTTAGTCAGTGCCGTCTATCGGGGAGATCTGGCGTATTCTCACAAAACTGCTCAGTACATGAGGGCCGGTAACTGGTGTTCTGTACCGGCCGAGTACCTGAACTATTACCAGTACACTCACTGTCACCAGTTGGGGATTCCAGGGGTGTGCACTAGGATGAAATGGAATGCCGATCAGTTCCAGACAATGTGTCACCATGGATAAATGTAGGAATGCCCTGTAATATAGGAATGTTCTATAATAAAGGCGTGTCCTGAAATATACGAATATCCTGTAATATAAGAATATCCTGTAATACAGTGATATCCTGTAATATAGAAATGTTGACTAAAAAAAGCTATGCCTTATACTATACCTGTAGGAATGTCATATAAGACTATCTGGTGTTGTATAATTTTACATACGCAGAAGGAATACCTGTTCCGGTGCCAAACACACAATAACAGGAAATTTGGATATTGTGTCATCAGCTTTACCGTAAAATCTGATATTATGACTGTCATTGTAATCAGGTGAATAGATTTCTGTAATAAAGCCTATGAATACTAAAATGGATATATTGTAGATTGTGTTTTTCAAGTAGGATAACACAGTGGCTTTCCGTGGAACGTAATCATGACATTGGTGAGACGATGTAAGTTCCATCGAAACCAGAGGACTGACCTGTATATCTGACTTGGAGACGCAGAATTCCCCTCTCGCACCGGCGCTCTTCTTACGGGTCTTGGTGAAAATTAAGAGATTCAAAGACGCTCTTGTGGACATACAGACATTTTTCCACCCATATGACGTGCATACCTGATTTTATATTACATACGAGAAAGTTTATCAGCAACTTGTGAAATGTGTTTCATACAGAGTTTGTTACCAAGCATTTGTTTTCCAAGGAAAAGTTAACTATTTGCTCAAGCGATCTGGTTTGAAACTGAAACCCAGCCAGAGAGTATATCAAATAGCAGCGAAGAAAACGGTTTCACTGGAAGCTAATACACAGCGCCTTCTACTGTTTGTTTATGTACGGGGCTGGTTTATACTACGCTGGTAAATTGGTAAATGACAATGTTAAAATACTTCTTAACTGTACGATACAAACTGTCGAAGCAGTTGAGCACCCCGTCGACTTCAATGGATAGTACATTACGAAAGATTATTATTGAATTTTGTTTCTATAGGACGAAGGAAATCAGAGCATTGTTCTTTAAAATGAACTGACTTGCAAAAACGAATTTTAGCTGTTCATTACCATGCTGCGGTAATTTATTTTACTTAAGTTAAATACAATCCCACAGTGTAGATTTCATTTGCCATCAGAAGAAGTTTACGAGATATGTTTTCCTAGAAGAATTGTTGTTTATATGCTTGTTCAAAGCCGAGGAAATGTAGAGAAAAATGTACAGAACAATGTACAGAATAATGTACAGAACAGGGCTGACACATTCACAATACACAAGAAATTACAAGCCCCTTGGCATAATGGCTTAAGCAGAATTAGGTAAAAAAAATGCAGTGATAGTAATAGCAAATTATTAGATGCCACTGGTCTAGAATTACTCAGAATGCTTTTGTCATCACCTTTAACATACAATCACATGAAATTGCAGCCGGTTATATATGGAAGTATATATTCATTATAGGTATGGCAAGAAATGCTCTGTAACTTCTGATATCGAATTTATCTCAGATATTCATCTTAATTGATCTATCGTAATAATACTGGATAAAAATCGAGAGAGACAGGTAGGAGACAGGCCTAGCTCAGAAAGGTATGCGTATAAATAAGAAGAAAAAAATCATTTTTGAAACGTATTTTATATTTCTTAATAATCCCTATATTGTATGCGTATTTTCGGTCAATGGCCGGAAGTATTTGGAAATGACGTCATCGACAAACGTAATGAGAACCCCGGGCCAGCTTGGCATAGCTAATTCGGGCTCTCCCTCCAACACAGTTGTTTTGACGCCTACCCCCCGTTGACGTCATCACAGCTGTCTACATAATTTCCGGACTGACCGCTAGTACCCAAGGAACACTGTAGTCAATTTTAAACCCCAGAAGAATGTTGAAAATCTCTTTGTGCTTTCATTTTTGGCCACATCATACCGTTGGCTCTGTTAGTAACCACCCAGGCTCTTCATCTTGTTGCTTCAAAATGGCAAGAAAACTTGTGAAAAACAATATAATTATATATGGAGAGGAATTGGGAGGGGTGGGGAGGGGGGGCAAATAATCAAAGTGAGAAAGTTAGAACAGACATGTATAATACGCCACTGTTGACAGACGAGTTAATAGCACAGCACAATTTTTTTTAAAAATTCATCTTAAAATGTCCGGATATTTCATTCAAATTTTGAAATGGGAAATGGATTAGCATATGTCGCCATTTTGCCATCCGTTTAGAAATCTCTTCTTACCATCTGGAGGTATCAGGAACTAACGTTTTATTTTCTATTTGTGTAAAATTTGTGTGAACGGCTTCTCCGTAAGGGTTAGACAGAACGTCCTGGGTGAAATATATCTCTTCATTTTTTGACAAGTTTTGCAAGAGATGTGTAATGTATTTATGTATACCAAAACATCACGTATGCTGGAACTGGTCCCAATTACAGGGTCGTTTGGTAGCACAAGACATCACGCATGCTGGAATTGCTCCCATTTACATTGTCGTTAAGTAGCACAAGGCATCACGTATGCTGGAACTGGTCCCAAATACAGGGTTGTTTGGTAGCACAAGACATCAGGTATGCTGGAAGTGGTCCCAATTACATTGTCGTTAAGTAGCACAAGGCACCACGTATGCTGGAACTGGTCCCAACTACAGGGTCGTTTGGTAGCACAAGGCATCACGCATGCTGGAACTGGTCCCAAATGCAGGGTTGTTTGGTAGCACAAGACATCACTCATGCTGAAACTGGTCCCAACTACAGTGTGGTTTGGTAGCACAGGACATCACGTATGCTGGAAATGGTCCCAAATACAGGTTGTTTGGCAGCACAAGACATCACGTATGCTGGAACTGGTCCCAAATACAGGGTTGTTTGGTAGCACAAGACATCACGTGTGCTGGAATTGGCCCCAGTTACAGTGTTGTTTGGTAGCACAAGGCATCACGCGTGCTGAAATTGGTCCCAATGGCAGGGTCATTTGGTAGCACAAGTCAGCACGTGTGCTGGACCTGGTCCCAAATACAGGGTTGTTTGGTAGCACAAGACATCACGTATGCTGGCCCAGGTCCCAATTACAGAGTATTTTAGTAAGACATCACGCATGCTGGACCTGGTCCCAATTACAGGGTATTTTAGTAAGACATAACGCATGCTGGACCTGGTCCCAATTACAGGGTATATTAGTAAGACATCACGCATGCTGGACCTGGTCCCAATTACAGGGTATTTTAGTAAGACATCACGCATGCTGGACCTGGTCCCAATTACAGGGTATTTTAGTAAGACATCACGCATGCTGGCCCAGGTCCCAATTACAGGGTATTTTAGTAAGACATCACGCATGCTGGGCCTGGTCCCAGTTAGAGGGTATTTTAGTAAGACGTCACGCATGCTGGACCTGGTCCCAATTACAGGGTATTTTAGTAAGACATCACGCATGCTGGTATGGAAAAGTTTAGCAAGATAATTGTAATTCACAAGTAAGGCTATAACGAATATATTATATAGGTTCGAACATATTATTAAAAAAACTTACAGCATAAAGAATAAAACCAGAACAGCGAAAACAGTATGATATTTGACAAAGGATCACGCCAAACCGACGAAATACTTGATGCATAGCGGCGTGGGCATGACAGTTTAAGACGCCGTTGATGATTCAGTCATTCGTAATACTACAGCTAAAACATAATGCTATATGTAATCAGATGGCCATTTCACAAAACCCTTTCTGACTTAAGGCAAAATTTAAACCTTCGACACTTTGCTCAGTTTTGGGTACTGCAAGTTGAAATTTTGGCGCAATTATCTTCAGATAACATTTCTGAAGTGGTGAAAATTTGTAATTATCGAGCCCAAAAATAAGTTTAAAGTCGTTTTTTTAATTGTGACATAAGTCAGAAATTGCTTTGAGGAATCGGTCCCGTGCAGTCACTTATATCCAGTAAGTAAAAATTATTTTAGATTCCTTCGAAAAGCTGCGCATCCAACAGTTTCTTGCTTGGATAGTTTTCTACACTTCAAGAGATTCTTACATCTAGTCGAGCGCCTACTAACATTTATATGACTGCGAAGGCGACCATGAAAGATTTTTTAACGTTGTATCATCTGACACGGACGCCTGCGTTGGGTGTTTTAAGGTTTGAGAAATAACGGACAGCTGTGGGAAAGACCATCTGCCATCAGAGCGCCATCGAGAACCATGTTCCGATCTATTTGGGGAAGACCTGCAGACTATCTCAAAAGAGCCAACAGGTTTCGGATTGCTGTTAAAACCATCACGTCTTGTATCCACTCAGAAAACAGCTGTTGATTCCATAAAAAGTTGACAAGCAGGGCGGATCAAGGGGGATCGGAGTCGCCAGTGTATCCAATTTTGTGAATAAACTCAGAGACATTGACGAGAAACCACAAGTTCACTTACTAACCCCATGGAGGTGCATCGGTGCTAACCCATAGCGATACGCTCTCATCACGGTAACAATTCCGAATTATTTTTCTACAGAATTTAATTTTATAACGATATGAATTACATAATTAGAAAAACGGTAATATCCGGATAACAGATTTACTGTGGCGATTCAGTACGCAGATAAGCCTGGTTTTCAAACAGTCATGGGTCCCTCCACCGGTGACGTTGTATCGTCGAAGGTCCACCGTTTGTCCTTCACCCAATGTATGAGAACAAGGCTTCATACACGCCCTTTTAATGTTTCGTTGTAAAGTGAAAACAGTCGGTAAACTGTTCATTTAATTGGCTAATGTTAATAGCCATACTGGAGGAATTTTCACTCCTATAGCTAAATATAAAAATACACTATGGTGGTCGGTGGCCGACCGACATGGCATGTTTTGTAATATTGGTGGAAGTCAGGCTGTCTCACTTGATAAGTTATACCCCAAAAGCTCCACGAGGAGTAAGAGCTGGAGAAATTGCATGCATAAAGCAGGAACTGAACCGATGCGTAGTGCCCCGTGTACGTTCCGAATTGGGAACCTTACCACTGATCAGAGCACCGGCTCACTCCTTTTTCGCCCAATAAGAGTTGTTTTGTTCAGCAATTTGTTAATACGCAGCAGGCCACGGAACCAAAACACTCTGGAGCAATTTCCTTTTGACTCATTAACAGGAAGTTAAGGGGAGTAGTAAGACCTTCATTATCCTGATACAATGAGCGATAAATACACGCGGGTAGAAGCGCGACGGCAGGCTTGAACGGCAGTTCATCTCCACAGTTCATAGTTGGTGGGAATTAACTGCGAAATAACGAAGGTAACAACAGTACAAGTTGGCTTCAGAATGTGCACTGACAAACTGTGGTCGCGCCAACCTCCACCGAGTTTGCACCAAGCACGCCTATATACATGTTCGAAAGAAGTTCCGAATTTAAAAGATTGTATCAGATAAGAGACCAAAATAGGTCAGGTGCCATTCCCAAAATGTCACTCCCTGCTGATGTCAAAAATTTGAAATATACGAAATTAGGGTTTATTTGGGGTTCTAGAAAATATTGACCAAAATATGGAAGAAGTTAAGAAAAAATGTGTGAATTTGTCAACTATTTATTGTGATGATCGAGGATTAAAATTTTGTTTTATATCAGAAATGGCTATGTGCAATTTGCTCCATAGCTGCATATTCCAGTACGTCGTGAACTTCTGCAGGCTTGGAGAGGAACTGAACTAATTACAAACCGATTTTAGTGTGATAACGATTAAAAGCTATGCAATGAAATTATGCTATCAGCATGTGCTGTCACCTGATTGTTTGTAAAGGTTGACACAGTTTGAAAACATACATACATAGACAAGATCTGGATGATGTCTTCATTCCACAGAGTGATTTGCATCAAGGCAGCAATTTGTTTTAGCTATCCAGCGAATGAAGTTCTAAACGTTGGGTTGAGATTGGTCCTTATTCTATGTTTTTGAATACACGTGAATAAGATACGTTTAAACCCAAAAACGTTGGAACCAAAACAGCTGCGATGCTTGGTATAGCTCAGTAGAACGATTGGTATTGATTATGACTAATACCCGTGTATTGTTGATCAGAAGTCCTCATATTTTGATACTGGAACTGAAGAGTAAGTAAAATATCGTTATGGGGTTGTTCCATGTAAAATGCCTGCGATTTCTGAGGTACTGAATTCTTGAATAAAATATGCTTAAAAATACATGAGAACCAAAATAGCAACAATGCTGGATATAATGGAAAAGGGATATTGGTATACTGTCCATGACTAATACACGTGCCACCTACAGAAATCTCCCTATTTAGATATCGGAACTAAAAATGTATATAAATGTACGTAGTCTGTACTTTAAACTTGTTACTAACTGAAACGCCCTTTGAATACGCTATTTATGAGATGTGTTCCGAACGTGATAGATATATCTGAGGCATGGTGTTATTTGTAGCCTGCTAAAGTACACCCATCTATGTCTTTAAAATTTAGCCTTCTCATCTGAAATAAGCATTCATGCATCTTACATTTTATAAGTTGTTACCGGACTGTGTGTGTGTGTGAATATTTCAGGCTTTCTGCCATTCACGATAAAGAGTGGCCATCAAAATTTTTTAACAAGATCTGTGCCTTGTATAACCACCGGTTAGCCCATCGCTCAACGGACATTTCCACGCCAGTCTATTGCGCTGTATACCAATCATTTCTTCTTGGAATATTTTCCATGTCTGTGGTATATCTCGATTTTTCGTGTAAAACTCTTCCAGAACAGTGAGATAATGGAGAGTTGCAGCTGTTACTCTGTGCGCAGGATCGGTTAAGTTAGTGTTCACTTATCCAGGGACAAGCCGCTTTGTTCTGGCAATCAGCTAACGGTGATTGTTTAAATAGGACCAAAACATCATCCACTTTCACAGACCACACACGCACCGAACACAACCACTACAATAGCTACGGGCTGTTTGTGTTACTTTACGCTGATGACGGCAGCTATATACCGTTACGTTGTGCCGTAAACAATAGGATGGCTACAACAGAGTTTATCAATTAAAAAAGTCAGGCAAGCTTATTTTTATCTCTGTACAATGCGCCTACAGCTACATGTATACCGGAAGCTAAAGGACTGGACTGGTGTTCATCCTCTTATCGCTGATTATTCTACCTACTCTACACATTTTAAAGAAATGACAACAAATAATATGACTTTGCTATTTCGTAGAAGGGTTTGGAATATATAAAAAATTGTATTCCCAAAAATAAAGAAATGTACAAATAGACCTTGCTATAAAGTATTAATTATAATACGTTAAGTACAATAAATTAACCCCGTATTTGGAATGAAAGGATACTGGCAGCTTTTGAAATCATAAATGCTAACTGTTCTTCGCTTCCATTTATGCAAAAACCAAGTCACTAATTAATTGTATCCCCAAACCACTACAGAGTTAAACAGTTCTACAAAGCTAAACAGTTCTGCAAAACAAGGGCCATGATTTAAACAGGTATTTGGCAAAGACTTTTAGACAAGAACACCTGCAGTTTGGAAGAGTTTGCAGATGGGTCTAAGAGAGCTCATCATATCCATATCAAATGTCTGAGGCCTAATAAGGAACCAGGAACAATTTCCCTCCTAAATTAGTCGGTTCCAAGCTGTGGAAAAACACACCATTCTGTGCTGTTACGCTGGGGTGATGAGTACAGTGTTAGGCTCAGGTGACGAGTACAGTTAGGCTGAGGTGACGAATACTGTGTTAGACGGAAGTGACGAGTATAGTGTTAGGCTGAGGTGATGAGTACAGTGCTACGCTGAGGCGACGAGTACCGTGCTTCGCCGAGGTGACGAGTACAGTGCTACGCTGAGGGGAAGAGTACAATGTTACGCCGAGGTGACGAGTACAATGTCACGCTGAGGTAACGAGTACAGTTTTACACAAACAGCGGCATATTTCAGAAACGATCAAGAGCACACCTCTTCAACCGACATATTTTACGCGTGTTATATGCTTTCCACTGTTACCATTTCTTTCACTGTCCCTTCACAGGACAGTTGTCAGCAGTGCTTGTATAAGAGCGCTTTAAAATTGTTTGATTTATTTGACGTTGACACCCACATATATGGTAGATACTTTGAGATCTCTGTGGGTAAGAATTACTGTGACAATTAGGAAAGGTAGGTGGCTTGTTTTCTGGAAATCCGCTATAAAAATGAACTCCATCGCACAAGTACCATATTCACAGCGGACTTTAGTGCCTAATAAATGACTGCTTCAAATGTGTCAGCCTTGTGATCACAAACCTTCCACGTTTTTGAAGATAAAAAATGGCGTTTGACTTTAGACGAGTGTTTTATGCAATCTTGCACACTATACTTAATACGTTACAGAAAAAGAAAACGTGCTGAAGTGTGTGTACATGTATATATATGTTTCGTGTACATGTGCGTTGTAAATGAGTACGTGTGTTGTGTTCCTATGTACGTGTTAATTATATCTGTACATGTGTTGTGTACGTGTGTTGTGTACGTCCGTGCACCCGGCGTCAACTTACATAACTCTACCAGCGTTCTTCCCGTTACAGTGTACAGCTAGCAGCTGAGGCCTGGCGTGTTGTGAGCAGATGAAAACCAGTTCACAGCGTAACAGGCATTGTGTAATAGCTGAAGGACTGATGGTGCAGAATGGTATTGCCCCTCTACACCAAAAGTTTATAAACCAGACACGTACCTTGCTTT
Source organism: Liolophura sinensis (assembly GCF_032854445.1). Classification (NCBI taxonomy): domain Eukaryota; kingdom Metazoa; phylum Mollusca; class Polyplacophora; order Chitonida; family Chitonidae; genus Liolophura; species Liolophura sinensis. The sequence goes on along the minus strand of NC_088304.1, from coordinate 29,373,293 downwards.
TGTCTCACCAGCATAATTAACTAACAAACGGAAAGCGTGGCTAATTTTAACAACAAAACTCTTTGTGGCGTCTCATTAGTTCTGGATTTAGAACCAGAACAGCATCAACGCAGGCCATGCATTTTCAACTTCGGCAAAAGGAGCTCTCCAAACCTTTCGTTCTCTCTGCCGGTCGGTCAGTAGGTCGGTAAAATGTTTCAAGTGACATCCTGCCTGTTAACACTGGCACTGAATGCAAGACGACATAAAGCCTTACAGCCGTCCAAGCAACGTACATAAAGAATGCGATGTTGAAGATGATTGATTTTTCAATGACGTTGAATACTTTGGAGCCCTAAAAGGGACATGGCGGTTTCCTTTTTTTAACTGTACCTTTTTAAAAAAAATTTCCGTTTTTACAGTAGGAGCTTTTCTTTTTAAGCAGCCATACCCCCCCCCCCCCCCACCCCCCATCCCCAAAGAAAAGAGAAAACTCACAGAAAAAGATCTCGGTCAGGGGGATAATCAGCCAGTCGGATTAGAGCTTGGTTCGTGGTTTCGTCTAAATCGGCAAACTGCGACAAAATGATTGGTCGCTTATCTCGGGGTCCGACTTAGTTATCTTGAGCCCAGAGATAATCACCCAATAACAGTGTCACATACATGAGTGTTTCAACAAAAGCGCGGAGCAAAACGTATTCTGATTGGCTTATTATCTCAGGACTCGATTTCTTTTTCTGGGAGATTTTCTCTTTGTTTCTTGGGCCTGCTTGAAAAAAGAAAAACTCCGAATGCAAAAGTGGAAAGACTAAGAAAGGCTCAGTGAAAAAAAAGACAACCGCCATGTCCCTTTGACGCTATACACTTCTTAGAAACAAGCTTAGATCCTATGGTGATTACGTTCAGTTTCATTCTCTTTTCAAGTCCTACCTTCAAGAATCTCAGATGTGACTGATGGGATGTGTAATTTGCCACTTTGTATGCATTTACACGGGCAGTTCGAATAAAACTATAACCGAGGAAAATTGATACGAGGCCGGATTTCACCGTACGTGAGACAAATTGCCTACAATCAGACTGCTCTGGTTTTACATTGCTTTGGTTTTACACTGCTCTGGTTTTACACTGCTTTGGTTTTACACTGCTTTGGTTTTACACTGCTCTGGTTTTACACTTCTTTGGTTTTACACTGCTGTGGTTTTACACTGCTGTGGTTTTACACTGCTGTGGTTTTACACAACTTTGGTTTTACACTGCTCTGGTTTTGCACTGCTCTGGTTTACACTGCTCTGGTTTTACACTGCTCTGGTTTTACACTGCTCTGGTTTGGCAAGAGAGAACACCATATAATCATATATTTACGAATGATTTCTTTGTGTCTAAATAGTTTTTGTTAAATGTATAATATATAGTGTTATTTAGTTGGACTCTGTAAAGTGGGTCTGACCTTGGTGTAATAAATAATGAACAATGAGGGTCGAAAATGAATAAAATACCTCTGCTGTTTGACACGATATCGTCCGGATTTTTATTTTGTAAAAAGAGAACAAAGATTTGTTTCATTCCTTGTATCATTTGGCATAATAACTTAACATAGTGTGAATGATGAACCATGAATGCGGCCAATATGCAGATATTCATGTCGTTTTGAGAACCAGATAAATGTGTTTTGTCTTCATGATCAAAGGATGAAGCAGCACTTGGTTCAAAGATATTAAAACGGAAAGAGGCAGGTTTAAGATATATATAAAAAGTACCCAGTCTTTCCGTGGATATAAGCATTAACCAAGTGCTGTCTTACCCTTTATCATAGACATTGCTTTTAAATACCAGTGTATGTCTGTGTAGGTATAGAGGATATTGCAAAATGAAGGTTGAATACCATAAATGTTGTTCGAGTGGGAGGTGGAAATGATAACCCACGAGACGCGAAGCCTCAAGCGCGTTTCACGAGAATAATATTTATGGTATTCAACCTTCACTGTGCAATATTCTATTTGTTATTTATACTCTGACATTTTCTTTACATGTATATAAATGTGTATCAGTTTGTCTGTTGCATCCGTGAAAGAAATAAGCAATGCGCCATCTTCGTCGTATTTCTGATTCTACTGATACGCGCGGCAATTTCGTTCACGTCCGCGCACACAAAACCTTTTTACAGTTTTAAACGCTGTCTGTAAGTAATTATACATTTTACAAGGTTGCTTAATGCTAATGCAATATAGGTATTTACGTAAATTAAGCACATGAAGAATTTCTACCTCTTTTTTTTGGCGAACTATATATTGCGCGGAAGTGCACGTGATGCGGTCCACGAAGGTTCAAGGTCTCCAGCATTGTAATAGCAAAATGTAATAATAAAAGTGATATCTAACTAGCGAAGATATCATTTTTATCAGAAAAGGAAATACTGGGATTTTACAGATGTATAAATCTTGAAAGATCTCATCTAACTGTTTTAGACCTTTAAGTCAAATTTCCGAATCATTGCCGGTTAATGCACTTGTTTCATTTCATTAATTTTATATCAGATCAGTTCCCCATCGTCGCCTATCGTGAGATGAAATTTCTAGGTTAGATTTTCCACAGATCATGCGAGCGTTATTTTAACACCTGGCTGTCTCCTGCTATCACAGGCTCACCCCTACGCCTCTGGCTATCACCTGCTCTCACAGGCTTAGCTCTACACCTCTGTCTGGATGGAACTATAAGTCTTGGGTGGCATTTATGGCTCCACCACACGCTACTTCAAAAGCCCATGTAATGCCACCAGGGCTCATTCATTTCGGTAAACGATTAAGGTTAACGACCTGCCAAAATAGTCGGGAGCCAAACGTTAAAGTGTGAGAAAACCTCACGAGGTATCCTTTCTTTGTCAATCTTTTCATATCAGATGTTACAGTTATAACTGACGGCTTATATTTGATTTTCACACTGTAATTTATTTGTATTTAAGAATATTTCACTTATACGATGCCGCGGCCAACACTATGTTGAGAGGAAATTGGGAAACCGACCACCATTAGCAGGTTGCTGACAGACCTTTCCACGTACGGCCGGAGATAAGCCACATGAGCTGGACTTCAGCTCAATGCGACTGCTTTGTTGAGAGTTAATAAATACTCCTCCACGGAGGTGTCCCCCTTCACCACTGAGGTGCCCCCCTTCACCAAGGAGGTATCCTCCTTCACCACGGAGGCGTCCTCCTTTACCACTGAAGTGTCCTCCTTCACCACTGATGTGTCCTCCTTCACCACAGAGGTGTTCTCCATCACCTCGGAGGTGTCCTCCTTCACAACTTAGGTGCCCTCCTTCACCACAGAGGTGTCCTCCTTCACCACGGAGGTGTCCTCCTTCACCACTGATGTGTCCTCCTTCACCACAGAGGTGTTCTCCATCACCGCGGAGGTGTCCTCCTTCACAACTTAGGTGCCCTCCTTCACCACAGAGGTGTCCTCCTTCACCGCGGAGGTGTCCTCCTTCACCACGGAGGTGTCCTCCTTCACAACTGAGGTGCCCTCCTTCACCTAATGGCCCAACTTAGTACATAGAGCAATTACTGAAATCACACGCCTTTTCAGGTAAATATGTAAATACTCTGCTGTTAACCCAGTCATTGGTGTCGAATTTGTCGCATTTCCGGTATTTGCATTTAGTGTAACCTCTGTAGTGGCCACATGACATAAGAGTGAATGAGTGCTTGGGGTTTAACGTCGTACTTAACAATTTTTCATTCATATGACGACGAAGGAATCCTTAGAGTGCATGTAATGTGCCTCCTTGTTGCAGGACGGATTTCCACCGCTCTTTCTAGTGCTGCATCACTGTGACGCCTTACCGAAGGCATGTAAGCGGCCGCCCGAGCCATTATACTGATACTGGTCAACCACTCGTTGCACTATCCCTTTCATGCTGAACGCCATGCGAGGAAGTTACAACTTCCTGTTTTAAGGATGTAAGGTATGACTCGACCCAGGATTGACCCTGGATCTACCGCTTCCGAAGCGGAGGCTCTCTCAACTGTTCTCTCGTGGCCGGTCAAATGACAGTGGAGCCACTAACCCTAATTTGCAGTAAACAGACATTCACAACTTCCTTCTGACATGTTTATGACGGCCGTTTGGGAGTCTGACAGGAAGGTACCCGATAATGCCAGATTTATGTCTTTTGGTGAGTGATAGCCGCTCTTCAGTGAAGGCATTGAATATCCCTCAAATCTATAGCTTGTATATGCCATTTACACTTCAAGCCCACGACTTCTGCTGGTAATTCGAAACCCCCTTTTCCACAACCCATCGATTTATTTTAGAAGTGGAGTGGCATGAATTAAGATAAACTCATTTTCTTTATTGAATAGAGAGAAGTAGACAGCATCTACTAAATACAACAAACAAATAAAACGTAAATTAAAAAGCACATGGTGATTGGCTTGAAAAAAAGTACTCAATGATACAGGACATACCTAGCGCAATCAATTCAATAGCAGAAGGTTTTTGTCCAGTTTTTACATATATTATGAAAACAATCTGTTAACCACACGTGTCCTAATCTCACTAACAGTCCCCAGTAGACACAAGCGACCGGAAACTGTTATATCAGGACTAACATTCCGCAGTGCATATAAACTCATTGCAAAAGTAAGTGACGCATGATGATAAATGATATCTGCTCCCGTACGCTTTAGTTCAGTTTTCAGTTTTCGTATTTTCCACCACAAAATACATGTATATTTTGTTGTTGTAGCCAGTTTTTTTTATTCCGCGTACTTATCTAGCATTACACAATGATACATTTGAATACTTCCGCAGGTCAGCGATGTCGACCGTTAAGAACGTCATTGAGAGTTGATTGTTCCTAGCTTGATCATTTCTTGTTCCCAGCTCCCCTTGTTTATGAGTCGTTGGTGACCAATTCTTCGACATGGCTCGTAACGTTTAAGAAAACACTAACGTGGCTTATTCAAGTCTGTAGGTCTAGGTCACACGTGGGCAAGTTCGCTAGCTATACACCAAATGGTGATGGTTTTCTCTGGGCAATCGGTTTCCTTCAACAATAAAACTGACTGACATCACCTAAGTGAAATATACTAAGTATGGCTTTATTATCAATCGCTCCCTCAATCTCTGCTAGGTTTGCTCCCATCATATTGCTGGCCACGGTAGTATAAGTGGAATATTCTTGAATACGGTGTAAAACTCCACATCGAAGTGAGAAACTATATTTCGCAAGAACATTTTCCTTGACACATGTCCAAACTAGTAAATTCAGTTTGCAGGCAATTATGTAAACGGCTGGTTGATATAGCATAAGCAAACACCATCATGTAAGAACCGGATTTTGGAGAAACTAAACCTTGTGTATATACCGGTGAGTTCAACTACAACAACAACAACAGCGCCTTTACAATTAAATAAGGCACGGATGTTTAAGACTACATAAAATATGACGCAATGTGTGCCAAAATACTGCATGTTAGAATCTAAGCACAAAAAGGTATCAGCTACATCGTCGCATACCGGTATGCCGTTAACTCGCACTCATTCTGGTGTAGAGCCAGATAGGTCTCCTTCAAAACAAAGGCACTGATGAATTACATGCCAGGTTTTAAGCACATGGGAAAGGTACAGAGACGAAAGACCACGCGGTATTCAACGGTAGACACGCTTTTTATTAACTAGAACAATATTTCGGTAACATTTCCTAAGTCTTCCGTGTACTCTGACATTATGACGTTAGTCCTGATCTCCGGTAGATCACAGTGGTACATTCGGGTTACACGGTACGATCAGGTGAAACTCTGCCACAGTATATAATAGACAGCCCACATGATCAGTATGGAATTACAACCTGACGATTCTCACCCAAACCGAGTTGGAACTGTTGTATCTGGTATCTCATAACACATTAAGGCAGTAATTGCACACGTGGGGCTTGATCGCGTCAGGACAGGAACGGAAAGCGCAGAAATGAATAAATCAGCTTTTTGGTGGACTGAAGATTCCCGTGGCTTGTTTCCTTTGAATTGTTTTATTAAATGTAATGACTTTGGATATGCCCATAAATAGAGTAAAACTGAGGTAAATTGAGGTCGTATTTTACTAATTGCATGTGACCATTTGCCAACTATCACAGTTTTGTCGGTGCTCTCTTTTCACCTCTCAGGGAAATAAATTTGCATGACTGCACTTTTATTCTCTCGCTGATCAACTCAGCAGTTTAGCAAAAATACTCAAAAGAAATTCGTTTTGGCGTTTTCAATATGTGAAGTAAAACTTTGTCATAAAATAATAAAATCATAATACAGAACGAATGCAGGAATTTTCTGCCTACATACATCAATGTTTATTGGCGAAAATTTTGATCTAATGCTGTTATACGGCGTTCCGTAAGATATTTCATTTCTCGCACTATTGGCCAGCACTATTGGGGGAGAAAATCCGGTACAGCCCAGGGGGAAACCCACTACTATCCGCAGACCTGGAGTCAAATTGGTGAGGGACTCCTGATTCATAGTGCTGCGCTAGTAACCATTATCATTCGACTACGGATGCCCGTACGGTCGGGACAAACGGGAACATACCTGCGGGGAATATACCTACCGGGAATAAAGCACTACCCTTCACCAGACACTTGATAACCACCTACCACAAAGGTGCAGCAGATTTTAAAAAAAGAGATGCTTGATTAAATTACATGGATACATTCCCAAAATTACTCGAGGTTTACACCATTATAGGCGATCGTGTGTTGAGAATGAGGAAACCTTTCATCGGTCGATCAACATCACCGGCACTTTCTCATTTCGTAACAAATCGTAACGTGCTGCCTAGCTTGGCACTCAGGACTGACAGGTTAGAGCAAGAAAACCGGACTGGTTGACAAAGTGTCAGTTCATGTCTGGTGTCTTGGGCATTATACTTCAGTGACGGCAGACCGGCCCCAATAGCATGGTTGCTAGAGCGTCCGCTTTGGGAGCGGTAGATCCAGGATCAATCCTGGGAGGAGTCACGCTTAAGACCTTAAAAGAGACAGTTGTAACTTCCTCGCTTGTCGTTCAGAATGGAGGGGATAGTGCTACCGGTTGATCTGTATCAGTAAGGCGGGGCGGCCTTACTTGCCTTCGGTAAGACGTCTCAATGAAGCAGCAATAGATAAAAGAGTGGTGGAAATCCGTCATGCAACAAGGAGGCACATTACATGCACTCTGAGTATTCTCTTCATAGTCATATGACTGAAGTATTGTTAAGCACGACGTTAAACCCCAAGCACTCACTCATTCACTCACTCAGTGGCAACAGCACTTTGGCGTCATAGACTCGCCCTGTCACAAGAAGACACAGTCTATATCCACCACACCAAATGGCTCCTCGTCGTCGCCTAAAATTAATAGAGATGTAAAACCCAAGCATACATACATGCATATTTTGTTGCATGTTACACGCTCTTGATACTGATTTACATTTATACTCCTAGAACATTCCAAGAGCGTAAATTTTAAAAAAACCGCATTACCGTTGCACATTTTTGAGTACTGAATTTAATGTTTAATACATTAACAGTTGCAAACTAAGGTTATGTTTATAACTGGAGGTATTTAAGATCACCCGGGCTCAATCAAACACAAACCTTCAGTGGTTGATAATCGCAAATTTGGAGTGTCCACGTCCTGAGCAGGCCAACAGGGCTCATTCTATAGACCATGAAAGCTGACCTGAAGGATATCTGTGTGCATTTACACTACACCGCTTTGTGTGTGCTATAAGGGGACTGGTCAAGTATTGGTTGGTGCGGTGTCTCTTTAACGACTGTAACGAGTGTCAGGTGTATTTGGAATTGTGTTCTACTGAGGCAGCATAATTTTTTCGACCCTGAATATGACATGCTACAAAGGGGCTTCGCTGTGAAATGACCGAAATAATGTTGGAGGTGACGTCAACAAGCCTTCAACTAGCCAAATTAACAAAATCCACAAAACATAATAAACCATGAACACTAAGCTGATTTAATTAAAAGCTGAATGCTTGTAAGATGAATTTTTGATGTTAAAGGAGTATGAATCATGGCTCGCTGGTTTGCACCGACAATCTTCCGATTTTCTAACATTTGTTAAAACGCACATTAATTATAACGGTTTGGAACTCATAACATCAGTGGCATCTGAGTATACATGAAACCCCAACGCAAACGCAAATTCCATGGCCCAGAAAGCTCGTTTTGTATAAATGAATTAGTCAAGATAGCCTAGAGTAAAATATATATTCTCCAGGTTTTGGCGAGCGAATCAGACGGATTGACCCATTCGTTTTCTGGTGGCTGTCTGGGTTAGGCGTGCATGTATACGTTGGCCGGGAGGCTTGTTTAAGAGTGCAGTAGCGATGGGGGATCAGACCATCACCCTACTAGCATACACGAACCACGAATCGTACACTCTGTCAGGCCACGTTCCGCTGTGGACTGTGTGTTTATGGATAATGCCGGGGAACAGCTGTAAACCTGAGGTAAACCAGAGTCCAATCCGCCAAAAGGCAAGCTTACCGAGGAGCAGCAACAACCAGCTCCTTAAGTAATGCTAATGCCGTTTATTTTACGCCCAAACATCCACAGTCTACACTCAAACTAACGCTGCTTCCTAAGCAGAGAAGAGACCTTTACTATTCTATAGGTCAAATGTCTACCTGGTGTTAGAAGACATTGTGGGATCGCATTATTAAATTGTCTTCAAGAGACCCTATTCAATATTTATGCAAATATTCATCTGGGCCTTTTAAAGAACAAAAACAACTTTTCTGTTTATTTATTTACTTTTTGATTAATTAATTAATTAATTAATTAATTTTATTTATTTATTTATTTATTCCTTTTTTGATAGGTAGTGATGATTTTACTATTGGAAAGCCGTAAATTGTTAACATTTTAACACGTGTAGACCTTATTGCAAACGTACGTTTCTTACACCCTAATAATATCGTCGTCATATGATTGAAAAAGTACGACGTTAAACCCCAGCCATACATACATGTATACACATACATACATGCTATTTTCACAAATATTTGATTTATGTGTTTGACTTGTGTTTAACGCTGCAGACTACGGAAGGATGTTTAAATAGTACGACCACGGTCAGTGCTGTGCCGTGTTGAGGACACCTGAGTATTACCTGTTTAATTGGCAAAGCCTTGCACACGTGTGACACACGTGCTAATGTGTTTGTATATTTATATTCTCTTGGCTAACTCGTCGTTTACAAGCAAAACCCTACTGTGATCATGGTACCATGAAGAGGGAGGGACGAGGGTTGAAAAACTTTCCAGCACGGAAAACTCCGATGTCAAATTATCCGCTTAAATAGGGCTCGGCCCTAAATCGTTTTGTACCCTAATATCTCCTGACTGACAATTAGCTTTGACAAACACTTGCATGAAAGGGGTGTCCTAACGATGTATATAAAACTGCAGTTCCCTTCCAATGTCCTACACTGAGATCTCATTAAATATGCGCAGAATAACAAAAACAAATTGAGTTGAAATGTTTTTGAAATTTCTTTACTGAATATTTGAGATTTAACGTCTTTTCAAAGTGATGGAGTATAAGTGAGAAACTTACGTTTGTTCTTACGTAGATTTATCGGATGTTAGGGATGAGGCGAAATTTGCTGAATAGCAGATTGTGCGTGTTTTATCAAAGCCCGCCCAGATATAAGTCGCGACTGCAAAAAAGCGTGCTGGCAAATCCTGACCTAGGCACTACCGAGGTGCCCGATGTAATGTTAATGTACCGGCAGCTATCTGACTGATGGTTTTCGTATGTTTTCTTGATCCTTGTTCTGTGGTCGACCGTCTGGCCGCACGTAGAGCTGAGTGGGCTAACCCTTCCCCAATTCTCACCGGTGTTGTTTATAGTAGATCAACTGGGAACTGACAACATTTCAGAGGAAGCTAAGGAAATAATTCCATGATTTCTCGATGTACCGTGGATGTGAACTTCTATAATCAAGTCTGTACCCCATGCGAGCCGCCCGAGACATCTTTAGATGAACATCTCAGCAGAATTTCCGGGATATAGTTTTCATAGCATCAAACATATAGCAGTTACAAAAATAACTGACACTTATAGCAGTTAATCCGATGAATATACAAATTAATGCAAGAATAGATCCTAAATTGGCAATGCACTTCTATGTCCAATTTATTGTTAAGTTCATAAAATTCGTTTGGATTCATAGCTTAGATTAAGAGATATCACGGTGAGAAAGATGGAGACTAAATTATGAACGATGAGAACAAACAGATAGACGGACAGAAGGACAGGCAGACATACAGATAGACTGACAGGGCCATGGCAATACTCTTCAGCCCTTAGGTAGACAGCCAGAAGGACGGACAGACATACAGATAGACTGACAGGGCCATGGCAATACTCTTCAGCCCTTAGATAGACAGACAGAAGAACAGACAGGCATACAGACAGACTGACAGGGCCATGGCAATACTCTTCAGCCCTAACATAGACAGACAGAAGGACGGACAGACATACAGACATACAGACAGACTAACAGGGCCATGGCAATACTTTTCAGCCCTAATATAGACAGACAGAAGGAGGGACAGACATACAGACAGATTGACAGGGCCATGGCAATACTCTTCAGCCCTAACATAGACAGACAGAAGGACGGACAGACATACAGACATACAGACAGACTAACAGGGCCATGGCAATACTCTTCAGCCCTAATATAGACAGACAGAGGGACGGGCAGACATACAGACATACAGACAGACTAACAGGGCCATGGCAATACTCTTCAACCCTAACATAGACAGACAGAAGGACGGACAGACATACAGACATACAGACAGACTAACAGGGCCATGGCAATACTCTTCAGCCCTAATATAGACAGACAGAGGGACGGACAGACATACAGACATACAGACAGACTAACAGGGCCATGGCAATACTCTTCAGCCCTAACATAGACAGACAGAGGGACGGACAGACATACAGACAGACTAACAGGGCCATGGCAATAGTCATAAGCCCTGGGGTGTAAAAAACACATGTTATTATCTCAACTATAAAACGGAAGTGAAAAGTATGCGTTTTATAATTGAAATCAGACACACACATAAAATACATTCACAAAAAGACAGTTGTGAATAGGCAAGACTTACGTAAATGAAACACACTCAAATAAGACTAATCACACTAAAGGGAAATGAACCATATTAGCATGACATAAATCACAGTGAAGTTGCACATGCAAATATCGAAAGAACATACGCTAAAGGCAAACAGCCCTATATATATGTTGTCTTTTTTTTTTGGAATGGTGTTGCATTGAGGCAGGAGTGCAGAGATACTCGGGCATTTGGATCACCTAATAGAAATACAGAAGATCTTTGTTTGACAGAAACACAAATCAGTAAAAAAGTAAACGAAATTAAAGCTAACACACCTCGCTGATGCGTTCACTTTAAATGCTTAACTGCCCTGTTTTCCTTTAGGTCAAGAAATGAAGACTGCGAGAAAGATTTTTATCCATCCTGCTTTATATCTTTTTATATTTGGTTGATTGATTATTGAGGTCTGGAATATAGTTAAAGTCGTTATTCAAATTGCCAAATTTTGTAAAATTAAGCACTGCTTGATGCGAAGAAAGCAGTTTATTCTACAATGTTTATGGCATGTGTGTATAGACCTAAACCTTCCCCGGTTGGTGCTTTTTTTAAATCCTGGGACAAATGACTTCACACGCCTCATTACCTCTCAAATGCTGTAAAAGCACGTACGGAACTCTGCCCAATGATGAATCATTCCCCTGAGTGGCCTTCGCGCATGTCAGCTGTAATACATGACTTTCCATATCAGTTACTTAGCACAGTGAATAAATGACAACAAGCTGTTGTCTTCCGTTGTCTTTTCCAGTGTACAGATGCTACCTTGATGTAAATATGTAGATACAGGGGTGAATATCTTCATTCTATGTTATCATTTTCAATGTAGATCTACATGTAATAAATACAGTAGGATAACTTATCAAACTAGTTCCATATTGGTTTTACGTTGAAAGGTGATATTTTTAATAATTTTGTGACCAGCTGTTTTATGACTCAGCCTTCGAGAACACCACATAAACAACATAATGTTTCCTCCTCTTGCGATTGCTGGACTAATGTGCTACTTACTTAAGTAGTTACACAATAACTATAAGCAAAGTACTTTTTTCTCTCGCGGGATATTCAATCAATAAATAAATATGTAGATGCATTGAGCATGTTGATATGCCCAA